>NW_024469793.1:0-80000 GCF_017976425.1 Toxotes jaculatrix
ATATCTGCATGAGGGAGGGTCGCAGCAGGAGACTGAGGGACTGAGGTTGTAGAGATGTTGTTGACTTCTTCCTTGTTTCCACAGTTAATATAGTTTGCAACTTCTTGTTCCGTTTCCTTATTGTAAACCTTTAACTTAACTTGAGCTGCTCGCACTTCTTTCTCTGCTCTCAGTCGCTCCAACTCACGCTTCTGTGCCTCTAAAGCTTTCCTTTGTTGTTCCTCTAATTCCCGTATTGATTCCATTTGTCTCTCTTCCTTTAGCATCATCTCATAATTCACCTCCTTTGCTGCTAGTTCGGCTGCAGCGTCTGCACGCCTAGCTGCTATTGACGAAGCCATGGACTGATGATCAGACGTGCTGTGATTTGTCAGAGAAGCTGCAGATCCATAAACAGACCTTGCATGATCACGATGGAGCAGCTCATGCAGGCGGCTTCTCTCCTGAGCTTCATCGAACTCGTCTTCTTCATCTATAGCTCTGCTGTAAGCAATGCTTACGATTTCTTTGGTTACTGATTCACATGTGTCCACTCGCCTTCGTATGTCGGTGGAGGATGTGATGAGGTCTCGAATTTCACTATATACATTCATTATATCGTCCTTACTCTTCTTAAGATCTTCTACAAGAGGCCAGAGTTCAGTATCAGGCATATAGGATCTCAGCTGATTTCTTGCTTCGCGGACTTGCAATTTCCATTTTTCATACATGGAGAGCAGCCTTTTTTCCCTTTTCTCGGCCTCTTCGTGTTGGAGAGCACGCATCTTCTCTGTGGGGTTGCGAGTGCGCTCAGAGCGCCTGACATATTCAGGTGGAACAGTGTCTTTTTGAAGCTTGCCTTGGACATCTGTCATACTTTGTAGTTCATGTTCAGTTATTAGATCACCTGACTCTCTCACACTGCCTAACTCTGACATTGTCAACAAAATTTTCTAAATTTCAAAGTTAGAAGAAAACTCTTTAGCAGATAGTCAAACTTAGCAATTAACAGTATAAACATATAGCATTAGAGCGTTCATGTAAATGACTAGTGGAGAAGCTTTTAACCCTAGTCACTCAGCTGTAGAACAGAACCTTCAAAGGACAATGTTCTTTAAAGTACCTTAAATGAGAACTCCAGGTAATATGAAATGTTGAAATATTAGTACAGAATAAACACAAGTCTAGTAACTATAAATGTCCATGAAACACCATAATAATCACAATTTTTTTTTTTTTTTTAGTGTTCAAATGCAGAGTCCTCAAAATGAAAAAATACTCTCGGTTATAGAGTCCATTTATCATGTGAAGTGTCAGTTAGTGTTCATGACAGTTTCTCCCTTTGCTGTTGCTAGGCAGGTGAGTAGGTCACTGGATCAGTCTCAGAAACTGTTCGTCTATCACTCTCAGACCGTGTAGTAGTGGAGCTGTAATACTCACAGTTCTCTAGCAGTGTTAGTGAAGGAGTCTGTACTTGACCATTGCACCGAATCGAGAAGACTGCTGCTGAATCGTTAAAGACGGATCCTGCGCAGGCCCGGGAACCGCGGCTTGACGAAGTCCTCCTTGTAGCAAGCGGCGATGTAGCGGGAGCAATAGGCGCGCCGTGGAGGCCCTCCGTTATGGTCCGTTATCCAGGCAGCACGTCGTCAGATCGATGAGGGTCAAGCTCTTACTGTAGCAAACCCCGGCCAGACAATGGTTTCGTGTACAGATGCTTCAGAGGATTTTTATTGAGGTTCACAATTTAGCCGTTAGTATCGAACAAAAATAAATTCCTTTCCTTTTTCCCTTTCCTTCTCCTCTGTGAACACCGTAAGAGCTAAAAGACAGACAATAACAAAAAAGCTCTTACAAACACAACCAAGCACAAAAATAATAATACGCTACATTAATAATTCAAATAAACCCTAATTTCAAAACCGTTAACGTAAACTACTTAGCAGAGATGCGCCGAAAAAATGCTAAAGCTAGCTTGAGACGAAAACTAACGTTCGGCGTAACATTTACCACAAAATTACACAAACATTCTCTCACCGTTACATTTATGAGTACGAACAAAATAATACAACATTGCAAAATAAAATTACCTTGTTCCCATATCCAGCCAAGGAGCTAAAATTACCGAAGTGTATGAGTGTCCGTAGGTCGGTAAAAACAACGTTAAACCGGAAGTACATTCAAAATAAAAGTCTTCGAACAAAGTAGGACTTACAAGAATAAAAGCATACGAAAAGAACTAGAATCATTTACAGAAGCATTTTGCTGAGTTTTCCCGTGTGTTTCTTTCATCTGCAGTACCTGGCACTTTCAGGGCAAACGTTGCGAAAAACAGTCTCATATGGCCAGGAACGGTGAAATTTGACCGTTTGAGCTGAAATGACAGCTTTGCATCAAATATGTTGCTGGCGTCAAAATAAGACTTTTTCCAGCATGGAAACACTATTTTACATTAGAAGAAGCATTTTGCAGAGTTTTCAAGTATGTTTCTGTGATTTGTACTGTGTGGCATTTTCAGGGCAAACGTTGTGAAAAACAGTCTCATATGGCCAGGAACGGTGAAATTTGACCGTTTGAGCTGAAATGACAGCTTTGTATCAAATGTGCTGCTGGCGTCAAAATAAGACTTTTTCCAGCATGGAAACACTATTTTACATTAGAAGAAGCATTTTGCTGAGTTTTCAAGTATGTTTCTGTGATTTGTACTGTGTGGCATTTTCAGGGCAAACGTTGTGAAAAACAGTCTCATATGGCCAGGAACGGTGAAATTTGACCGTTTGAGCTGAAATGACAGCTTTGCATCAAATATGTTGCTGGCGTCAAAATAAGACTTTTTCCAGCATGGAAACACTATTTTACATTAGAAGAAGCATTTTGCTGAGTTTTCCCGTGTGTTTCTTTCATCTGCAGTACCTGGCACTTTCAGGGCAAACGTTGTGAAAAACACTCTCATATGGCCAGGAACGGTGAAATTTGACCGTTTGAGCTGAAATGACAGCTTTGTATCAAATGTGCTGCTGGCGTCAAAATAAGACTTTTTCCAGCATGGAAACACTATTTTACATTAGAAGAAGCATTTTGCTGAGTTTTCAAGTATGTTTCTGTGATTTGTACTGTGTGGCATTTTCGGGGCACACGCTGTGTCCCAGACACACAGAGAATGGCTGGAGACGCTTAAAACGGCAAGTTTCAGTCAGTTAGTGCTGAAATGAACGGTGTGTCTAAAATATGTTGCTGGCGTCAAAATAAGACTTTTTCCAGCATGGAAACACTATTTTACATTAGAAGAAGCATTTTGCTGAGTTTTCCCGTGTGTTTCTTTCATCTGCAGTACCTGGCACTTTCAGGGCACACGCTGTGTCCCAGACACACAGAGAATGGCTGGAGACGCTTAAAACGGCAAGTTTCAGTCAGTTAGTGCTGAAATGAACGGTGTGTCTAAAATATGTTGCTGGCGTCAAAATAAGACTTTTTCCAGCATGGAAACACTATTTTACATTAGAAGAAGCATTTTGCTGAGTTTTCCCGTGTGTTTCTTTCATCTGCAGTACCTGGCACTTTCAGGGCAAACGTTGTGAAAAACAGTCTCATATGGCCAGGAACGGTGAAATTTGACCGTTTGAGCTGAAATGACAGCTTTGTATCAAATGTGCTGCTGGCGTCAAAATAAGACTTTTTCCAGCATGGAAACACTATTTTACATTAGAAGAAGCATTTTGCTGAGTTTTCCCGTGTGTTTCTTTCATCTGCAGTACCTGGCACTTTCAGGGCAAACGTTGTGAAAAACAGTCTCATATGGCCAGGAACGGTGAAATTTGACCGTTTGAGCTGAAATGACAGCTTTGTATCAAATGTGCTGCTGGCGTCAAAATAAGACTTTTTCCAGCATGGAAACACTATTTTACATTAGAAGAAGCATTTTGCAGAGTTTTCAAGTATGTTTCTGTGATTTGTACTGTGTGGCATTTTCAGGGCAAACGTTGTGAAAAACAGTCTCATATGGCCAGGAACGGTGAAATTTGACCGTTTGAGCTGAAATGACAGCTTTGCATCAAATATGTTGCTGGCGTCAAAATAAGACTTTTTCCAGCATGGAAACACAATTTTACATTAGAAGAAGCATTTTGCTGAGTTTTCCCGTGTGTTTCTTTCATCTGCAGTACCTGGCACTTTCAGGGCAAACGTTGTGAAAAACAGTCTCATATGGCCAGGAACGGTGAAATTTGACCGTTTGAGCTGAAATGACAGCTTTGCATCAAATATGTTGCTGGCGTCAAAATAAGACTTTTTCCAGCATGGAAACACTATTTTACATTAGAAGAAGCATTTTGCTGAGTTTTCAAGTATGTTTCTGTGATTTGTACTGTGTGGCATTTTCAGGGCAAACGTTGTGAAAAACAGTCTCATATGGCCAGGAACGGTGAAATTTGACCGTTTGAGCTGAAATGACAGCTTTGCATCAAATATGTTGCTGGCGTCAAAATAAGACTTTTTCCAGCATGGAAACACTATTTTACATTAGAAGAAGTATTTTGCAGAGTTTTCAAGTATGTTTCTGTGATTTGCACTGCGTGGCATTTTCAGGGCACACGCTGTGTCCCAGACACACAGAGAATGGCTGGAAACGCTTAAAACGGTAAGTTTCAGTCAGTTAGTGCTGAAATGAACAGTGTGTCTAAAATATGTTGCTGGCGTCAAAATAAGACTTTTTCCAGCATGGAAACACAATTTTACATTAGAAGAAGCATTTTGCTGAGTTTTCCCGTGTGTTTCTTTCAACTGCAGTACCTGGCACTTTCAGGGCAAACGTTGTGAAAAACAGTCTCATATGGCCAGGAACGGTGAAATTTTACCGTTTGAGCTGAAATGACAGCTTTGCATCAAATATGTTGCTGGCGTCAAAATAAGACTTTTTCCAGCATGGAAACACTATTTTACATTAGAAGAAGCATTTTGCAGAGTTTTCAAGTATGTTTCTGTGATTTGTACTGTGTGGCATTTTCAGGGCAAACGTTGTGAAAAACAGTCTCATATGGCCAGGAACGGTGAAATTTGACCGTTTGAGCTGAAATGACAGCTTTGTATCAAATGTGCTGCTGGCGTCAAAATAAGACTTTTTCCAGCATGGAAACACTATTTTACATTAGAAGAAGCATTTTGCAGAGTTTTCAAGTATGTTTCTGTGATTTGTACTGTGTGGCATTTTCAGGGCAAACGTTGTGAAAAACAGTCTCATATGGCCAGGAACGGTGAAATTTGACCGTTTGAGCTGAAATGACAGCTTTGCATCAAATATGTTGCTGGCGTCAAAATAAGACTTTTTCCAGCATGGAAACACAATTTTACATTAGAAGAAGCATTTTGCTGAGTTTTCCCGTGTGTTTCTTTCATCTGCAGTACCTGGCACTTTCAGGGCAAACGTTGTGAAAAACAGTCTCATATGGCCAGGAACGGTGAAATTTGACCGTTTGAGCTGAAATGACAGCTTTGCATCAAATATGTTGCTGGCGTCAAAATAAGACTTTTTCCAGCATGGAAACACAATTTTACATTAGAAGAAGCATTTTGCTGAGTTTTCCCGTGTGTTTCTTTCATCTGCAGTACCTGGCACTTTCAGGGCAAACGTTGTGAAAAACAGTCTCATATGGCCAGGAACGGTGAAATTTGACCGTTTGAGCTGAAATGACAGCTTTGCATCAAATATGTTGCTGGCGTCAAAATAAGACTTTTTCCAGCATGGAAACACAATTTTACATTAGAAGAAGCATTTTGCTGAGTTTTCCCGTGTGTTTCTTTCATCTGCAGTACCTGGCACTTTCAGGGCAAACGTTGTGAAAAACAGTCTCATATGGCCAGGAACGGTGAAATTTGACCGTTTGAGCTGAAATGACAGCTTTGCATCAAATATGTTGCTGGCGTCAAAATAAGACTTTTTCCAGCATGGAAACACAATTTTACATTAGAAGAAGCATTTTGCTGAGTTTTCCCGTGTGTTTCTTTCATCTGCAGTACCTGGCACTTTCAGGGCAAACGTTGTGAAAAACAGTCTCATATGGCCAGGAACGGTGAAATTTGACCGTTTGAGCTGAAATGACAGCTTTGCATCAAATATGTTGCTGGCGTCAAAATAAGACTTTTTCCAGCATGGAAACACTATTTTACATTAGAAGAAGCATTTTGCAGAGTTTTCAAGTATGTTTCTGTGATTTGTACTGTGTGGCATTTTCAGGGCAAACGTTGTGAAAAACAGTCTCATATGGCCAGGAACGGTCAAATTTTACCGTTTGAGCTGAAATGACAGCTTTGTATCAAATGTGCTGCTGGCGTCAAAATAAGACTTTTTCCAGCATGGAAACACTATTTTACATTAGAAGAAGCATTTTGCAGAGTTTTCAAGTATGTTTCTGTGATTTGTACTGTGTGGCATTTTCAGGGCAAACGTTGTGAAAAACAGTCTCATATGGCCAGGAACGGTCAAATTTGACCGTTTGAGCTGAAATGACAGCTTTGCATCAAATATGTTGCTGGCGTCAAAATAAGACTTTTTCCAGCATGGAAACACTATTTTACATTAGAAGAAGTATTTTGCAGAGTTTTCAAGTATGTTTCTGTGATTTGCACTGCGTGGCATTTTCAGGGCACACGCTGTGTCCCAGACACACAGAGAATGGCTGGAAACGCTTAAAACGGTAAGTTTCAGTCAGTTAGTGCTGAAATGAACAGTGTGTCTAAAATATGTTGCTGGCGTCAAAATAAGACTTTTTCCAGCATGGAAACACTATTTTACATTAGAAGAAGCATTTTGCAGAGTTTTCAAGTATGTTTCTGTGATTTGTACTGTGTGGCATTTTCAGGGCAAACGTTGTGAAAAACAGTCTCATATGGCCAGGAACGGTCAAATTTTACCGTTTGAGCTGAAATGACAGCTTTGTATCAAATGTGCTGCTGGCGTCAAAATAAGACTTTTTCCAGCATGGAAACACTATTTTACATTAGAAGAAGCATTTTGCTGAGTTTTCCCGTGTGTTTCTTTCAACTGCAGTACCTGGCACTTTCAGGGCAAACGTTGTGAAAAACAGTCTCATATGGCCAGGAACGGTGAAATTTGACCGTTTGAGCTGAAATGACAGCTTTGCATCAAATATGTTGCTGGCGTCAAAATAAGACTTTTTCCAGCATGGAAACACTATTTTACATTAGAAGAAGCATTTTGCAGAGTTTTCAAGTATGTTTCTGTGATTTGCACTGCGTGGCATTTTCAGGGCACACGCTGTGTCCCAGACACACAGAGAATGGCTGGAAACGCTTAAAACGGTAAGTTTCAGTCAGTTAGTGCTGAAATGAACAGTGTGTCTAAAATATGTTGCTGGCGTCAAAATAAGACTTTTTCCAGCATGGAAACACTATTTTACATTAGAAGAAGCATTTTGCTGAGTTTTCCCGTGTGTTTCTTTCAACTGCAGTACCTGGCACTTTCAGGGCAAACGTTGTGAAAAACAGTCTCATATGGCCAGGAACGGTGAAATTTGACCGTTTGAGCTGAAATGACAGCTTTGCATCAAATATGTTGCTGGCGTCAAAATAAGACTTTTTCCAGCATGGAAACACAATTTTACATTAGAAGAAGCATTTTGCTGAGTTTTCCCGTGTGTTTCTTTCATCTGCAGTACCTGGCACTTTCAGGGCAAACGTTGTGAAAAACAGTCTCATATGGCCAGGAACGGTGAAATTTGACCGTTTGAGCTGAAATGACAGCTTTGCATCAAATATGTTGCTGGCGTCAAAATAAGACTTTTTCCAGCATGGAAACACAATTTTACATTAGAAGAAGCATTTTGCTGAGTTTTCCCGTGTGTTTCTTTCATCTGCAGTACCTGGCACTTTCAGGGCAAACGTTGTGAAAAACAGTCTCATATGGCCAGGAACGGTGAAATTTGACCGTTTGAGCTGAAATGACAGCTTTGCATCAAATATGTTGCTGGCGTCAAAATAAGACTTTTTCCAGCATGGAAACACAATTTTACATTAGAAGAAGCATTTTGCTGAGTTTTCCCGTGTGTTTCTTTCATCTGCAGTACCTGGCACTTTCAGGGCAAACGTTGTGAAAAACAGTCTCATATGGCCAGGAACGGTGAAATTTGACCGTTTGAGCTGAAATGACAGCTTTGCATCAAATATGTTGCTGGCGTCAAAATAAGACTTTTTCCAGCATGGAAACACTATTTTACATTAGAAGAAGCATTTTGCAGAGTTTTCAAGTATGTTTCTGTGATTTGTACTGTGTGGCATTTTCAGGGCAAACGTTGTGAAAAACAGTCTCATATGGCCAGGAACGGTCAAATTTTACCGTTTGAGCTGAAATGACAGCTTTGTATCAAATGTGCTGCTGGCGTCAAAATAAGACTTTTTCCAGCATGGAAACACTATTTTACATTAGAAGAAGCATTTTGCAGAGTTTTCAAGTATGTTTCTGTGATTTGTACTGTGTGGCATTTTCAGGGCAAACGTTGTGAAAAACAGTCTCATATGGCCAGGAACGGTGAAATTTGACCGTTTGAGCTGAAATGACAGCTTTGCATCAAATATGTTGCTGGCGTCAAAATAAGACTTTTTCCAGCATGGAAACACAATTTTACATTAGAAGAAGCATTTTGCTGAGTTTTCCCGTGTGTTTCTTTCATCTGCAGTACCTGGCACTTTCAGGGCAAACGTTGTGAAAAACAGTCTCATATGGCCAGGAACGGTGAAATTTTACCGTTTGAGCTGAAATGACAGCTTTGTATCAAATGTGCTGCTGGCGTCAAAATAAGACTTTTTCCAGCATGGAAACACTATTTTACATTAGAAGAAGCATTTTGCAGAGTTTTCAAGTATGTTTCTGTGATTTGTACTGTGTGGCATTTTCAGGGCAAACGTTGTGAAAAACAGTCTCATATGGCCAGGAACGGTCAAATTTTACCGTTTGAGCTGAAATGACAGCTTTGCATCAAATATGTTGCTGGCGTCAAAATAAGACTTTTTCCAGCATGGAAACACAATTTTACATTAGAAGAAGCATTTTGCTGAGTTTTCCCGTGTGTTTCTTTCATCTGCAGTACCTGGCACTTTCAGGGCAAACGTTGTGAAAAACAGTCTCATATGGCCAGGAACGGTGAAATTTTACCGTTTGAGCTGAAATGACAGCTTTGTATCAAATGTGCTGCTGGCGTCAAAATAAGACTTTTTCCAGCATGGAAACACTATTTTACATTAGAAGAAGCATTTTGCTGAGTTTTCAAGTATGTTTCTGTGATTTGTACTGTGTGGCATTTTCGGGGCACACGCTGTGTCCCAGACACACAGAGAATGGCTGGAGACGCTTAAAACGGCAAGTTTCAGTCAGTTAGTGCTGAAATGAACGGTGTGTCTAAAATATGTTGCTGGCGTCAAAATAAGACTTTTTCCAGCATGGAAACACTATTTTACATTAGAAGAAGCATTTTGCAGAGTTTTCAAGTATGTTTCTGTGATTTGTACTGTGTGGCATTTTCAGGGCAAACGTTGTGAAAAACAGTCTCATATGGCCAGGAACGGTGAAATTTGACCGTTTGAGCTGAAATGACAGCTTTGCATCAAATATGTTGCTGGCGTCAAAATAAGACTTTTTCCAGCATGGAAACACAATTTTACATTAGAAGAAGCATTTTGCTGAGTTTTCCCGTGTGTTTCTTTCATCTGCAGTACCTGGCACTTTCAGGGCAAACGTTGTGAAAAACAGTCTCATATGGCCAGGAACGGTGAAATTTGACCGTTTGAGCTGAAATGACAGCTTTGCATCAAATATGTTGCTGGCGTCAAAATAAGACTTTTTCCAGCATGGAAACACAATTTTACATTAGAAGAAGCATTTTGCTGAGTTTTCCCGTGTGTTTCTTTCATCTGCAGTACCTGGCACTTTCAGGGCAAACGTTGTGAAAAACAGTCTCATATGGCCAGGAACGGTGAAATTTGACCGTTTGAGCTGAAATGACAGCTTTGCATCAAATATGTTGCTGGCGTCAAAATAAGACTTTTTCCAGCATGGAAACACAATTTTACATTAGAAGAAGCATTTTGCTGAGTTTTCCCGTGTGTTTCTTTCATCTGCAGTACCTGGCACTTTCAGGGCAAACGTTGTGAAAAACAGTCTCATATGGCCAGGAACGGTGAAATTTGACCGTTTGAGCTGAAATGACAGCTTTGCATCAAATATGTTGCTGGCGTCAAAATAAGACTTTTTCCAGCATGGAAACACTATTTTACATTAGAAGAAGCATTTTGCAGAGTTTTCAAGTATGTTTCTGTGATTTGTACTGTGTGGCATTTTCAGGGCAAACGTTGTGAAAAACAGTCTCATATGGCCAGGAACGGTCAAATTTTACCGTTTGAGCTGAAATGACAGCTTTGTATCAAATGTGCTGCTGGCGTCAAAATAAGACTTTTTCCAGCATGGAAACACTATTTTACATTAGAAGAAGCATTTTGCAGAGTTTTCAAGTATGTTTCTGTGATTTGTACTGTGTGGCATTTTCAGGGCAAACGTTGTGAAAAACAGTCTCATATGGCCAGGAACGGTCAAATTTGACCGTTTGAGCTGAAATGACAGCTTTGCATCAAATATGTTGCTGGCGTCAAAATAAGACTTTTTCCAGCATGGAAACACTATTTTACATTAGAAGAAGTATTTTGCAGAGTTTTCAAGTATGTTTCTGTGATTTGCACTGCGTGGCATTTTCAGGGCACACGCTGTGTCCCAGACACACAGAGAATGGCTGGAAACGCTTAAAACGGTAAGTTTCAGTCAGTTAGTGCTGAAATGAACAGTGTGTCTAAAATATGTTGCTGGCGTCAAAATAAGACTTTTTCCAGCATGGAAACACTATTTTACATTAGAAGAAGCATTTTGCAGAGTTTTCAAGTATGTTTCTGTGATTTGTACTGTGTGGCATTTTCAGGGCAAACGTTGTGAAAAACAGTCTCATATGGCCAGGAACGGTCAAATTTTACCGTTTGAGCTGAAATGACAGCTTTGTATCAAATGTGCTGCTGGCGTCAAAATAAGACTTTTTCCAGCATGGAAACACTATTTTACATTAGAAGAAGCATTTTGCTGAGTTTTCCCGTGTGTTTCTTTCAACTGCAGTACCTGGCACTTTCAGGGCAAACGTTGTGAAAAACAGTCTCATATGGCCAGGAACGGTGAAATTTGACCGTTTGAGCTGAAATGACAGCTTTGCATCAAATATGTTGCTGGCGTCAAAATAAGACTTTTTCCAGCATGGAAACACTATTTTACATTAGAAGAAGCATTTTGCAGAGTTTTCAAGTATGTTTCTGTGATTTGCACTGCGTGGCATTTTCAGGGCACACGCTGTGTCCCAGACACACAGAGAATGGCTGGAAACGCTTAAAACGGTAAGTTTCAGTCAGTTAGTGCTGAAATGAACAGTGTGTCTAAAATATGTTGCTGGCGTCAAAATAAGACTTTTTCCAGCATGGAAACACTATTTTACATTAGAAGAAGCATTTTGCTGAGTTTTCCCCGTGTGTTTCTTTCAACTGCAGTACCTGGCACTTTCAGGGCAAACGTTGTGAAAAACAGTCTCATATGGCCAGGAACGGTGAAATTTGACCGTTTGAGCTGAAATGACAGCTTTGCATCAAATATGTTGCTGGCGTCAAAATAAGACTTTTTCCAGCATGGAAACACAATTTTACATTAGAAGAAGCATTTTGCTGAGTTTTCCCGTGTGTTTCTTTCATCTGCAGTACCTGGCACTTTCAGGGCAAACGTTGTGAAAAACAGTCTCATATGGCCAGGAACGGTGAAATTTGACCGTTTGAGCTGAAATGACAGCTTTGCATCAAATATGTTGCTGGCGTCAAAATAAGACTTTTTCCAGCATGGAAACACAATTTTACATTAGAAGAAGCATTTTGCTGAGTTTTCCCGTGTGTTTCTTTCATCTGCAGTACCTGGCACTTTCAGGGCAAACGTTGTGAAAAACAGTCCTCATATGGCCAGGAACGGTGAAATTTGACCGTTTGAGCTGAAATGACAGCTTTGCATCAAATATGTTGCTGGCGTCAAAAATAGACTTTTTCCAGCATGGAAACACAATTTTACATTAGAAGAAGCATTTTGCTGAGTTTTCCCGTGTGTTTCTTTCATCTGCAGTACCTGGCACTTTCAGGGCAAACGTTGTGAAAAACAGTCTCATATGGCCAGGAACGGTGAAATTTGACCGTTTGAGCTGAAATGACAGCTTTGCATCAAATATGTTGCTGGCGTCAAAATAAGACTTTTTCCAGCATGGAAACACAATTTACATTAGAAGAAGCATTTTGCTGAGTTTTCCCGTGTGTTTCTTTCATCTGCAGTACCTGGCACTTTCAGGGCAAACGTTGTGAAAAACAGTCTCATATGGCCAGGAACGGTAAAATTTTACCGTTTGAGCTGAAATGACAGCTTTTGTATCAAATGTGCTGCTGGCGTCAAAATAAGACTTTTTCCAGCATGGAAACACTATTTTACATTAGAAGAAGCATTTTGCAGAGTTTTCAAGTATGTTTCTGTGATTTGTACTGTGTGGCATTTTCAGGGCAAACGTTGTGAAAAACAGTCTCATATGGCCAGGAACGGTGAAATTTGACCGTTTGAGCTGAAATGACAGCTTTGCATCAAATATGTTGCTGGCGTCAAAATAAGACTTTTTCCAGCATGGAAACACAATTTTACATTAGAAGAAGCATTTTGCTGAGTTTTCCCGTGTGTTTCTTTCATCTGCAGTACCTGGCACTTTCAGGGCAAAACGTTGTGAAAAACAGTCTCATATGGCCAGGAACGGTGAAATTTTACCGTTTGAGCTGAAATGACAGCTTTGTATCAAATGTGCTGCTGGCGTCAAAATAAGACTTTTTCCAGCATGGGAAACACTATTTTACATTAGAAGAAGCATTTTGCAGAGTTTTCAAGTATGTTTCTGTGATTTGTACTGTGTGGCATTTTCAGGGCAAACGTTGTGAAAAACAGTCTCATATGGCCAGGAACGGTCAAATTTTACCGTTTGAGCTGAAATGACAGCTTTGCATCAAATATGTTGCTGGCGTCAAAAATAAGACTTTTTCCAGCATGGAAACACAATTTTACATTAGAAGAAGCATTTTGCTGAGTTTTCCCGTGTGTTTCTTTCATCTGCAGTACCTGGCACTTTCAGGGCAAACGTTGTGAAAAACAGTCTCATATGGCCAGGAACGGTGAAATTTTACCGTTTGAGCTGAAATGACAGCTTTGTATCAAATGTGCTGCTGGCGTCAAAATAAGACTTTTTCCAGCATGGAAACACTATTTTACATTAGAAGAAGCATTTTGCTGAGTTTTCAAGTATGTTTCTGTGATTTGTACTGTGTGGCATTTTCGGGGCACACGCTGTGTCCCAGACACACAGAGAATGGCTGGAGACGCTTAAAACGGCAAGTTTCAGTCAGTTAGTGCTGAAATGAACGGTGTGTCTAAAATATGTTGCTGGCGTCAAAATAAGACTTTTTCCAGCATGGAAACACTATTTTACATTAGAAGAAGCATTTTGCAGAGTTTTCAAGTATGTTTCTGTGATTTGTACTGTGTGGCATTTTCAGGGCAAACGTTGTGAAAAAACAGTCTCATATGGCCAGGAACGGTGAAATTTGACCGTTTGAGCTGAAATGACAGCTTTGCATCAAATATGTTGCTGGCGTCAAAATAAGACTTTTTCCAGCATGGAAACACAATTTTTACATTAGAAGAAGCATTTTGCTGAGTTTTCCCGTGTGTTTCTTTCATCTGCAGTACCTGGCACTTTCAGGGCAAACGTTGTGAAAAACAGTCTCATATGGCCAGGAACGGTGAAATTTGACCGTTTGAGCTGAAATGACAGCTTTGCATCAAATATGTTGCTGGCGTCAAAATAAGACTTTTTCCAGCATGGAAACACAATTTTACATTAGAAGAAGCATTTTGCTGAGTTTTCCCGTGTGTTTCTTTCATCTGCAGTACCTGGCACTTTCAGGGCAAACGTTGTGAAAAACAGTCTCATATGGCCAGGAACGGTGAAATTTGACCGTTTGAGCTGAAATGACAGCTTTGCATCAAATATGTTGCTGGCGTCAAAATAAGACTTTTTCCAGCATGGAAACACTATTTTACATTAGAAGAAGCATTTTGCAGAGTTTTCAAGTATGTTTCTGTGATTTGTACTGTGTGGCATTTTCAGGGCAAACGTTGTGAAAAACAGTCTCATATGGCCAGGAACGGTGAAATTTGACCGTTTGAGCTGAAATGACAGCTTTGCATCAAATATGTTGCTGGCGTCAAAATAAGACTTTTTCCCAGCATGGAAACACTATTTTACATTAGAAGAAGCATTTTGCTGAGTTTTCCCGTGTGTTTCTTTCATCTGCAGTACCTGGCACTTTCAGGGCAAACGTTGTGAAAAACAGTCTCATATGGCCAGGAACGGTGAAATTTGACCGTTTGAGCTGAAATGACAGCTTTGCATCAAATATGTTGCTGGCGTCAAAATAAGACTTTTTCCAGCATGGAAACACTAATTTTACATTAGAAGAAGCATTTTGCTGAGTTTTCCCCGTGTGTTTCTTTCATCTGCAGTACCTGGCACTTTCAGGGCAAACGTTGTGAAAAACAGTCTCATATGGCCAGGAACGGTGAAATTTGACCGTTTGAGCTGAAATGACAGCTTTGCATCAAATATGTTGCTGGCGTCAAAATAAGACTTTTTCCAGCATGGAAACACTATTTTACATTAGAAGAAGTATTTTGCAGAGTTTTCAAGTATGTTTCTGTGATTTGCACTGCGTGGCATTTTCAGGGCACACGCTGTGTCCCAGACACAGAGAATGGCTGGAAAACGCTTAAAACGGTAAGTTTCAGTCAGTTAGTGCTGAAATGAAACGGTGTGTCTAAAATATGTTGCTGGCGTCAAAATAAGACTTTTTCCAGCATGGAAAACACAATTTTACATTAGAAGAAGCATTTTGCTGAGTTTTCCCGTGTGTTTCTTTCATCTGCAGTACCTGGCACTTTCAGGGCAAACGTTGTGAAAAACAGTCTCATATGGCCAGGAACGGTGAAATTTGACCGTTTGAGCTGAAATGACAGCTTTGCATCAAATATGTTGCTGGCGTCAAAATAAGACTTTTTCCAGCATGGAAACACAATTTTACATTAGAAGAAGCATTTTGCAGAGTTTTCCCGTGTGTTTCTTTCATCTGCAGTACCTGGCACTTTCAGGGCAAACGTTGTGAAAAACAGTCTCATATGGCCAGGAACGGTGAAATTTGACCGTTTGAGCTGAAATGACAGCTTTGTATCAAATGTGCTGCTGGCGTCAAAATAAGACTTTTTCCAGCATGGAAACACTATTTTACATTAGAAGAAGCATTTTGCTGAGTTTTCAAGTATGTTTCTGTGATTTGTACTGTGTGGCATTTTCGGGGCACACGCTGTGTCCCAGACACACAGAGAATGGCTGGAGACGCTTAAAACGGCAAGTTTCAGTCAGTTAGTGCTGAAATGAACGGTGTGTCTAAAATATGTTGCTGGCGTCAAAATAAGACTTTTTCCAGCATGGAAACACTATTTTACATTAGAAGAAGCATTTTGCTGAGTTTTCCCGTGTGTTTCTTTCAACTGCAGTACCTGGCACTTTCAGGGCAAACGTTGTGAAAAACAGTCTCATATGGCCAGGAACGGTGAAATTTTACCGTTTGAGCTGAAATGACAGCTTTGCATCAAATATGTTGCTGGCGTCAAAATAAGACTTTTTCCAGCATGGAAACACTATTTTACATTAGAAGAAGCATTTTGCTGAGTTTTCCCGTGTGTTTCTTTCAACTGCAGTACCTGGCACTTTCAGGGCAAACGTTGTGAAAAACAGTCTCATATGGCCAGGAACGGTGAAATTTTACCGTTTGAGCTGAAATGACAGCTTTGCATCAAATATGTTGCTGGCGTCAAAATAAGACTTTTTCCAGCATGGAAACACTATTTTACATTAGAAGAAGCATTTTGCTGAGTTTTCCCGTGTGTTTCTTTCAACTGCAGTACCTGGCACTTTCAGGGCAAACGTTGTGAAAAACAGTCTCATATGGCCAGGAACGGTGAAATTTGACCGTTTGAGCTGAAATGACAGCTTTGCATCAAATATGTTGCTGGCGTCAAAATAAGACTTTTTCCAGCATGGAAACACTATTTTACATTAGAAGAAGCATTTTGCAGAGTTTTCAAGTATGTTTCTGTGATTTGCACTGCGTGGCATTTTCAGGGCACACGCTGTGTCCCAGACACACAGAGAATGGCTGGAAACGCTTAAAACGGTAAGTTTCAGTCAGTTAGTGCTGAAATGAACAGTGTGTCTAAAATATGTTGCTGGCGTCAAAATAAGACTTTTTCCAGCATGGAAACACTATTTTACATTAGAAGAAGCATTTTGCTGAGTTTTCCCGTGTGTTTCTTTCAACTGCAGTACCTGGCACTTTCAGGGCAAACGTTGTGAAAAACAGTCTCATATGGCCAGGAACGGTGAAATTTGACCGTTTGAGCTGAAATGACAGCTTTGCATCAAATATGTTGCTGGCGTCAAAATAAGACTTTTTCCAGCATGGAAACACTATTTTACATTAGAAGAAGCATTTTGCAGAGTTTTCAAGTATGTTTCTGTGATTTGTACTGTGTGGCATTTTCAGGGCAAACGTTGTGAAAAACAGTCTCATATGGCCAGGAACGGTGAAATTTTACCGTTTGAGCTGAAATGACAGCTTTGCATCAAATATGTTGCTGGCGTCAAAATAAGACTTTTTCCAGCATGGAAACACTATTTTACATTAGAAGAAGCATTTTGCTGAGTTTTCCCGTGTGTTTCTTTCATCTGCAGTACCTGGCACTTTCAGGGCAAACGTTGTGAAAAACAGTCTCATATGGCCAGGAACGGTGAAATTTGACCGTTTGAGCTGAAATGACAGCTTTGCATCAAATATGTTGCTGGCGTCAAAATAAGACTTTTTCCAGCATGGAAACACTATTTTACATTAGAAGAAGCATTTTGCTGAGTTTTCCCGTGTGTTTCTTTCATCTGCAGTACCTGGCACTTTCAGGGCAAACGTTGTGAAAAACAGTCTCATATGGCCAGGAACGGTGAAATTTGACCGTTTGAGCTGAAATGACAGCTTTGCATCAAATATGTTGCTGGCGTCAAAATAAGACTTTTTCCAGCATGGAAACACTATTTTACATTAGAAGAAGTATTTTGCAGAGTTTTCAAGTATGTTTCTGTGATTTGCACTGCGTGGCATTTTCAGGGCACACGCTGTGTCCCAGACACAGAGAATGGCTGGAAACGCTTAAAACGGTAAGTTTCAGTCAGTTAGTGCTGAAATGAACGGTGTGTCTAAAATATGTTGCTGGCGTCAAAATAAGACTTTTTCCAGCATGGAAACACAATTTTACATTAGAAGAAGCATTTTGCTGAGTTTTCCCGTGTGTTTCTTTCATCTGCAGTACCTGGCACTTTCAGGGCAAACGTTGTGAAAAACAGTCTCATATGGCCAGGAACGGTGAAATTTGACCGTTTGAGCTGAAATGACAGCTTTGCATCAAATATGTTGCTGGCGTCAAAATAAGACTTTTTCCAGCATGGAAACACAATTTTACATTAGAAGAAGCATTTTGCAGAGTTTTCCCGTGTGTTTCTTTCATCTGCAGTACCTGGCACTTTCAGGGCAAACGTTGTGAAAAACAGTCTCATATGGCCAGGAACGGTGAAATTTTACCGTTTGAGCTGAAATGACAGCTTTGTATCAAATGTGCTGCTGGCGTCAAAATAAGACTTTTTCCAGCATGGAAACACTATTTTACATTAGAAGAAGCATTTTGCTGAGTTTTCAAGTATGTTTCTGTGATTTGTACTGTGTGGCATTTTCGGGGCACACGCTGTGTCCCAGACACACAGAGAATGGCTGGAGACGCTTAAAACGGCAAGTTTCAGTCAGTTAGTGCTGAAATGAACGGTGTGTCTAAAATATGTTGCTGGCGTCAAAATAAGACTTTTTCCAGCATGGAAACACTATTTTACATTAGAAGAAGCATTTTGCAGAGTTTTCAAGTATGTTTCTGTGATTTGTACTGTGTGGCATTTTCAGGGCAAACGTTGTGAAAAACAGTCTCATATGGCCAGGAACGGTGAAATTTGACCGTTTGAGCTGAAATGACAGCTTTGCATCAAATATGTTGCTGGCGTCAAAATAAGACTTTTTCCAGCATGGAAACACAATTTTACATTAGAAGAAGCATTTTGCTGAGTTTTCCCGTGTGTTTCTTTCATCTGCAGTACCTGGCACTTTCAGGGCAAACGTTGTGAAAAACAGTCTCATATGGCCAGGAACGGTGAAATTTGACCGTTTGAGCTGAAATGACAGCTTTGCATCAAATATGTTGCTGGCGTCAAAATAAGACTTTTTCCAGCATGGAAACACTATTTTACATTAGAAGAAGCATTTTGCTGAGTTTTCCCGTGTGTTTCTTTCATCTGCAGTACCTGGCACTTTCAGGGCAAACGTTGTGAAAAACAGTCTCATATGGCCAGGAACGGTGAAATTTGACCGTTTGAGCTGAAATGACAGCTTTGCATCAAATATGTTGCTGGCGTCAAAATAAGACTTTTTCCAGCATGGAAACACAATTTTACATTAGAAGAAGCATTTTGCTGAGTTTTCCCGTGTGTTTCTTTCATCTGCAGTACCTGGCACTTTCAGGGCAAACGTTGTGAAAAACAGTCTCATATGGCCAGGAACGGTGAAATTTGACCGTTTGAGCTGAAATGACAGCTTTGCATCAAATATGTTGCTGGCGTCAAAATAAGACTTTTTCCAGCATGGAAACACTATTTTACATTAGAAGAAGCATTTTGCAGAGTTTTCAAGTATGTTTCTGTGATTTGTACTGTGTGGCATTTTCAGGGCAAACGTTGTGAAAAACAGTCTCATATGGCCAGGAACGGTGAAATTTGACCGTTTGAGCTGAAATGACAGCTTTGCATCAAATATGTTGCTGGCGTCAAAATAAGACTTTTTCCAGCATGGAAACACTATTTTACATTAGAAGAAGCATTTTGCTGAGTTTTCCCGTGTGTTTCTTTCATCTGCAGTACCTGGCACTTTCAGGGCAAACGTTGTGAAAAACAGTCTCATATGGCCAGGAACGGTGAAATTTGACCGTTTGAGCTGAAATGACAGCTTTGCATCAAATATGTTGCTGGCGTCAAAATAAGACTTTTTCCAGCATGGAAACACTATTTTACATTAGAAGAAGCATTTTGCTGAGTTTTCCCGTGTGTTTCTTTCATCTGCAGTACCTGGCACTTTCAGGGCAAACGTTGTGAAAAACAGTCTCATATGGCCAGGAACGGTGAAATTTGACCGTTTGAGCTGAAATGACAGCTTTGCATCAAATATGTTGCTGGCGTCAAAATAAGACTTTTTCCAGCATGGAAACACTATTTTACATTAGAAGAAGTATTTTGCAGAGTTTTCAAGTATGTTTCTGTGATTTGCACTGCGTGGCATTTTCAGGGCACACGCTGTGTCCCAGACACAGAGAATTGCTGGAAACGCTTAAAACGGTAAGTTTCAGTCAGTTAGTGCTGAAATGAACGGTGTGTCTAAAATATGTTGCTGGCGTCAAAATAAGCTTTTTCCAGCATGGAAACACAATTTTACATTAGAAGAAGCATTTTGCTGAGTTTTCCCGTGTGTTTCTTTCATCTGCAGTACCTGGCACTTTCAGGGCAAACGTTGTGAAAAACAGTCTCATATGGCCAGGAACGGTGAAATTTGACCGTTTGAGCTGAAATGACAGCTTTGCATCAAATATGTTGCTGGCGTCAAAATAAGACTTTTTCCAGCATGGAAACACTATTTTACATTAGAAGAAGCATTTTGCAGAGTTTTCAAGTATGTTTCTGTGATTTGTACTGTGTGGCATTTTCAGGGCAAACGTTGTGAAAAACAGTCTCATATGGCCAGGAACGGTGAAATTTGACCGTTTGAGCTGAAATGACAGCTTTGCATCAAATATGTTGCTGGCGTCAAAATAAGACTTTTTCCAGCATGGAAACACTATTTTACATTAGAAGAAGCATTTTGCTGAGTTTTCAAGTATGTTTCTGTGATTTGTACTGTGTGGCATTTTCAGGGCAAACGTTGTGAAAAACAGTCTCATATGGCCAGGAACGGTCAAATTTTACCGTTTGAGCTGAAATGACAGCTTTGTATCAAATGTGCTGCTGGCGTCAAAATAAGACTTTTTCCAGCATGGAAACACTATTTTACATTAGAAGAAGCATTTTTGCAGAGTTTTCAAGTATGTTTCTGTGATTTGTACTGTGTGGCATTTTCAGGGCAAACGTTGTGAAAAACAGTCTCATATGGCCAGGAACGGTGAAATTTGACCGTTTGAGCTGAAATGACAGCTTTGCATCAAATATGTTGCTGGCGTCAAAATAAGACTTTTTCCAGCATGGAAACACAATTTTACATTAGAAGAAGCATTTTGCTGAGTTTTCCCGTGTGTTTCTTTCATCTGCAGTACCTGGCACTTTCAGGGCAAACGTTGTGAAAAACAGTCTCATATGGCCAGGAACGGTGAAATTTTACCGTTTGAGCTGAAATGACAGCTTTGTATCAAATGTGCTGCTGGCGTCAAAATAAGACTTTTTCCAGCATGGAAACACTATTTTACATTAGAAGAAGCATTTTGCAGAGTTTTCAAGTATGTTTCTGTGATTTGTACTGTGTGGCATTTTCAGGGCAAACGTTGTGAAAAACAGTCTCATATGGCCAGGAACGGTCAAATTTGACCGTTTGAGCTGAAATGACAGCTTTGCATCAAATATGTTGCTGGCGTCAAAATAAGACTTTTTCCAGCATGGAAACACAATTTTACATTAGAAGAAGCATTTTGCTGAGTTTTCCCGTGTGTTTCTTTCATCTGCAGT
The DNA here is from genome assembly GCF_017976425.1 of Toxotes jaculatrix. Taxonomy (NCBI): domain Eukaryota; kingdom Metazoa; phylum Chordata; class Actinopteri; family Toxotidae; genus Toxotes; species Toxotes jaculatrix. The sequence continues at coordinate 21,045 of NW_024469793.1, forward strand.
ACCTGGCACTTTCAGGGCAAACGTTGTGAAAAACAGTCTCATATGGCCAGGAACGGTGAAATTTTACCGTTTGAGCTGAAATGACAGCTTTGTATCAAATGTGCTGCTGGCGTCAAAATAAGACTTTTTCCAGCATGGAAACACTATTTTACATTAGAAGAAGCATTTTGCTGAGTTTTCAAGTATGTTTCTGTGATTTGTACTGTGTGGCATTTTCGGGGCACACGCTGTGTCCCAGACACACAGAGAATGGCTGGAGACGCTTAAAACGGCAAGTTTCAGTCAGTTAGTGCTGAAATGAACGGTGTGTCTAAAATATGTTGCTGGCGTCAAAATAAGACTTTTTCCAGCATGGAAACACTATTTTACATTAGAAGAAGCATTTTGCAGAGTTTTCAAGTATGTTTCTGTGATTTGTACTGTGTGGCATTTTCAGGGCAAACGTTGTGAAAAACAGTCTCATATGGCCAGGAACGGTGAAATTTGACCGTTTGAGCTGAAATGACAGCTTTGCATCAAATATGTTGCTGGCGTCAAAATAAGACTTTTTCCAGCATGGAAACACTATTTTACATTAGAAGAAGCATTTTGCTGAGTTTTCCCGTGTGTTTCTTTCATCTGCAGTACCTGGCACTTTCAGGGCAAACGTTGTGAAAAACAGTCTCATATGGCCAGGAACGGTGAAATTTGACCGTTTGAGCTGAAATGACAGCTTTGCATCAAATATGTTGCTGGCGTCAAAATAAGACTTTTTCCAGCATGGAAACACAATTTTACATTAGAAGAAGCATTTTGCTGAGTTTTCCCGTGTGTTTCTTTCATCTGCAGTACCTGGCACTTTCAGGGCAAACGTTGTGAAAAACAGTCTCATATGGCCAGGAACGGTGAAATTTGACCGTTTGAGCTGAAATGACAGCTTTGCATCAAATATGTTGCTGGCGTCAAAATAAGACTTTTTCCAGCATGGAAACACAATTTTACATTAGAAGAAGCATTTTGCTGAGTTTTCCCGTGTGTTTCTTTCATCTGCAGTACCTGGCACTTTCAGGGCAAACGTTGTGAAAAACAGTCTCATATGGCCAGGAACGGTGAAATTTGACCGTTTGAGCTGAAATGACAGCTTTGCATCAAATATGTTGCTGGCGTCAAAATAAGACTTTTTCCAGCATGGAAACACTATTTTACATTAGAAGAAGCATTTTGCAGAGTTTTTCAAGTATGTTTCTGTGATTTGTACTGTGTGGCATTTTCAGGGCAAACGTTGTGAAAAACAGTCTCATATGGCCAGGAACGGTCAAATTTTACCGTTTGAGCTGAAATGACAGCTTTGCATCAAATATGTTGCTGGCGTCAAAATAAGACTTTTTCCAGCATGGAAACACTATTTTACATTAGAAGAAGCATTTTGCTGAGTTTTCCCGTGTGTTTCTTTCATCTGCAGTACCTGGCACTTTCAGGGCAAACGTTGTGAAAAACAGTCTCATATGGCCAGGAACGGTGAAATTTGACCGTTTGAGCTGAAATGACAGCTTTGCATCAAATATGTTGCTGGCGTCAAAATAAGACTTTTTTCCAGCATGGAAACACTATTTTACATTAGAAGAAGCATTTTGCTGAGTTTTCCCGTGTGTTTCTTTCATCTGCAGTACCTGGCACTTTCAGGGCAAACGTTGTGAAAAACAGTCTCATATGGCCAGGAACGGTGAAATTTGACCGTTTGAGCTGAAATGACAGCTTTGCATCAAATATGTTGCTGGCGTCAAAATAAGACTTTTTCCAGCATGGAAACACTATTTTACATTAGAAGAAGCATTTTGCTGAGTTTTCCCGTGTGTTTCTTTCAACTGCAGTACCTGGCACTTTCAGGGCAAACGTTGTGAAAAACAGTCTCATATGGCCAGGAACGGTGAAATTTGACCGTTTGAGCTGAAATGACAGCTTTGCATCAAATATGTTGCTGGCGTCAAAATAAGACTTTTTCCAGCATGGAAACACTATTTTACATTAGAAGAAGCATTTTGCTGAGTTTTCCCGTGTGTTTCTTTCATCTGCAGTACCTGGCACTTTCAGGGCAAACGTTGTGAAAAACAGTCTCATATGGCCAGGAACGGTGAAATTTGACCGTTTGAGCTGAAATGACAGCTTTGCATCAAATATGTTGCTGGCGTCAAAATAAGACTTTTTCCAGCATGGAAACACTATTTTACATTAGAAGAAGCATTTTTGCTGAGTTTTCAAGTATGTTTCTGTGATTTGTACTGTGTGGCATTTTCAGGGCAAACGTTGTGAAAAAACAGTCTCATATGGCCAGGAACGGTCAAATTTTACCGTTTGAGCTGAAATGACAGCTTTGTATCAAATGTGCTGCTGGCGTCAAAATAAGACTTTTTCCAGCATGGAAACACTATTTTACATTAGAAGAAGCATTTTGCAGAGTTTTCAAGTATGTTTCTGTGATTTGTACTGTGTGGCATTTTCAGGGCAAACGTTGTGAAAAACAGTCTCATATGGCCAGGAACGGTGAAATTTGACCGTTTGAGCTGAAATGACAGCTTTGCATCAAATATGTTGCTGGCGTCAAAATAAGACTTTTTCCAGCATGGAAACACAATTTTACATTAGAAGAAGCATTTTGCTGAGTTTTCCCGTGTGTTTCTTTCATCTGCAGTACCTGGCACTTTCAGGGCAAACGTTGTGAAAAACAGTCTCATATGGCCAGGAACGGTGAAATTTTACCGTTTGAGCTGAAATGACAGCTTTGTATCAAATGTGCTGCTGGCGTCAAAATAAGACTTTTTCCAGCATGGAAACACTATTTTACATTAGAAGAAGCATTTTGCAGAGTTTTCAAGTATGTTTCTGTGATTTGTACTGTGTGGCATTTTCAGGGCAAACGTTGTGAAAAACAGTCTCATATGGCCAGGAACGGTGAAATTTGACCGTTTGAGCTGAAATGACAGCTTTGCATCAAATATGTTGCTGGCGTCAAAATAAGACTTTTTCCAGCATGGAAACACAATTTTACATTAGAAGAAGCATTTTGCTGAGTTTTCCCGTGTGTTTCTTTCATCTGCAGTACCTGGCACTTTCAGGGCAAACGTTGTGAAAAACAGTCTCATATGGCCAGGAACGGTGAAATTTTACCGTTTGAGCTGAAATGACAGCTTTGTATCAAATGTGCTGCTGGCGTCAAAATAAGACTTTTTCCAGCATGGAAACACTATTTTACATTAGAAGAAGCATTTTGCTGAGTTTTCAAGTATGTTTCTGTGATTTGTACTGTGTGGCATTTTCGGGGCACACGCTGTGTCCCAGACACACAGAGAATGGCTGGAGACGCTTAAAACGGCAAGTTTCAGTCAGTTAGTGCTGAAATGAACGGTGTGTCTAAAATATGTTGCTGGCGTCAAAATAAGACTTTTTCCAGCATGGAAACACTATTTTACATTAGAAGAAGCATTTTGCAGAGTTTTCAAGTATGTTTCTGTGATTTGTACTGTGTGGCATTTTCAGGGCAAACGTTGTGAAAAACAGTCTCATATGGCCAGGAACGGTGAAATTTGACCGTTTGAGCTGAAATGACAGCTTTGCATCAAATATGTTGCTGGCGTCAAAATAAGACTTTTTCCAGCATGGAAACACTATTTTACATTAGAAGAAGCATTTTGCTGAGTTTTCCCGTGTGTTTCTTTCATCTGCAGTACCTGGCACTTTCAGGGCAAACGTTGTGAAAAACAGTCTCATATGGCCAGGAACGGTGAAATTTGACCGTTTGAGCTGAAATGACAGCTTTGCATCAAATATGTTGCTGGCGTCAAAATAAGACTTTTTCCAGCATGGAAACACAATTTTACATTAGAAGAAGCATTTTGCTGAGTTTTCCCGTGTGTTTCTTTCATCTGCAGTACCTGGCACTTTCAGGGCAAACGTTGTGAAAAACAGTCTCATATGGCCAGGAACGGTGAAATTTGACCGTTTGAGCTGAAATGACAGCTTTGCATCAAATATGTTGCTGGCGTCAAAATAAGACTTTTTCCAGCATGGAAACACTATTTTACATTAGAAGAAGCATTTTGCTGAGTTTTCCCGTGTGTTTCTTTCATCTGCAGTACCTGGCACTTTCAGGGCAAACGTTGTGAAAAACAGTCTCATATGGCCAGGAACGGTGAAATTTGACCGTTTGAGCTGAAATGACAGCTTTGCATCAAATATGTTGCTGGCGTCAAAATAAGACTTTTTCCAGCATGGAAACACTATTTTACATTAGAAGAAGTATTTTGCAGAGTTTTCAAGTATGTTTCTGTGATTTGCACTGCGTGGCATTTTCAGGGCACACGCTGTGTCCCAGACACAGAGAATGGCTGGAAACGCTTAAAACGGTAAGTTTCAGTCAGTTAGTGCTGAAATGAACGGTGTGTCTAAAATATGTTGCTGGCGTCAAAATAAGACTTTTTCCAGCATGGAAACACAATTTTACATTAGAAGAAGCATTTTGCTGAGTTTTCCCGTGTGTTTCTTTCATCTGCAGTACCTGGCACTTTCAGGGCAAACGTTGTGAAAAACAGTCTCATATGGCCAGGAACGGTGAAATTTTACCGTTTGAGCTGAAATGACAGCTTTGTATCAAATGTGCTGCTGGCGTCAAAATAAGACTTTTTCCAGCATGGAAACACTATTTTACATTAGAAGAAGCATTTTGCTGAGTTTTCAAGTATGTTTCTGTGATTTGTACTGTGTGGCATTTTCGGGGCACACGCTGTGTCCCAGACACACAGAGAATGGCTGGAGACGCTTAAAACGGCAAGTTTCAGTCAGTTAGTGCTGAAATGAACGGTGTGTCTAAAATATGTTGCTGGCGTCAAAATAAGACTTTTTCCAGCATGGAAACACTATTTTACATTAGAAGAAGCATTTTGCAGAGTTTTCAAGTATGTTTCTGTGATTTGTACTGTGTGGCATTTTCAGGGCAAACGTTGTGAAAAACAGTCTCATATGGCCAGGAACGGTCAAATTTTACCGTTTGAGCTGAAATGACAGCTTTGCATCAAATATGTTGCTGGCGTCAAAATAAGACTTTTTCCAGCATGGAAACACTATTTTACATTAGAAGAAGCATTTTGCTGAGTTTTCCCGTGTGTTTCTTTCATCTGCAGTACCTGGCACTTTCAGGGCAAACGTTGTGAAAAACAGTCTCATATGGCCAGGAACGGTGAAATTTGACCGTTTGAGCTGAAATGACAGCTTTGCATCAAATATGTTGCTGGCGTCAAAATAAGACTTTTTCCAGCATGGAAACACTATTTTACATTAGAAGAAGCATTTTGCTGAGTTTTCCCGTGTGTTTCTTTCATCTGCAGTACCTGGCACTTTCAGGGCAAACGTTGTGAAAAACAGTCTCATATGGCCAGGAACGGTGAAATTTGACCGTTTGAGCTGAAATGACAGCTTTGCATCAAATATGTTGCTGGCGTCAAAATAAGACTTTTTCCAGCATGGAAACACTATTTTACATTAGAAGAAGCATTTTGCTGAGTTTTCCCGTGTGTTTCTTTCAACTGCAGTACCTGGCACTTTCAGGGCAAACGTTGTGAAAAACAGTCTCATATGGCCAGGAACGGTGAAATTTGACCGTTTGAGCTGAAATGACAGCTTTGCATCAAATATGTTGCTGGCGTCAAAATAAGACTTTTTCCAGCATGGAAACACTATTTTACATTAGAAGAAGCATTTTGCTGAGTTTTCCCGTGTGTTTCTTTCATCTGCAGTACCTGGCACTTTCAGGGCAAACGTTGTGAAAAACAGTCTCATATGGCCAGGAACGGTGAAATTTGACCGTTTGAGCTGAAATGACAGCTTTGCATCAAATATGTTGCTGGCGTCAAAATAAGACTTTTTCCAGCATGGAAACACTATTTTACATTAGAAGAAGCATTTTGCTGAGTTTTCAAGTATGTTTCTGTGATTTGTACTGTGTGGCATTTTCAGGGCAAACGTTGTGAAAAACAGTCTCATATGGCCAGGAACGGTCAAATTTTACCGTTTGAGCTGAAATGACAGCTTTGTATCAAATGTGCTGCTGGCGTCAAAATAAGACTTTTTCCAGCATGGAAACACTATTTTACATTAGAAGAAGCATTTTGCAGAGTTTTCAAGTATGTTTCTGTGATTTGTACTGTGTGGCATTTTCAGGGCAAACGTTGTGAAAAACAGTCTCATATGGCCAGGAACGGTGAAATTTGACCGTTTGAGCTGAAATGACAGCTTTGCATCAAATATGTTGCTGGCGTCAAAATAAGACTTTTTCCAGCATGGAAACACAATTTTACATTAGAAGAAGCATTTTGCTGAGTTTTCCCGTGTGTTTCTTTCATCTGCAGTACCTGGCACTTTCAGGGCAAACGTTGTGAAAAACAGTCTCATATGGCCAGGAACGGTGAAATTTTACCGTTTGAGCTGAAATGACAGCTTTGTATCAAATGTGCTGCTGGCGTCAAAATAAGACTTTTTCCAGCATGGAAACACTATTTTACATTAGAAGAAGCATTTTGCAGAGTTTTCAAGTATGTTTCTGTGATTTGTACTGTGTGGCATTTTCAGGGCAAACGTTGTGAAAAACAGTCTCATATGGCCAGGAACGGTGAAATTTGACCGTTTGAGCTGAAATGACAGCTTTGCATCAAATATGTTGCTGGCGTCAAAATAAGACTTTTTCCAGCATGGAAACACAATTTTACATTAGAAGAAGCATTTTGCTGAGTTTTCCCGTGTGTTTCTTTCATCTGCAGTACCTGGCACTTTCAGGGCAAACGTTGTGAAAAACAGTCTCATATGGCCAGGAACGGTGAAATTTTACCGTTTGAGCTGAAATGACAGCTTTGTATCAAATGTGCTGCTGGCGTCAAAATAAGACTTTTTCCAGCATGGAAACACTATTTTACATTAGAAGAAGCATTTTGCTGAGTTTTCAAGTATGTTTCTGTGATTTGTACTGTGTGGCATTTTCGGGGCACACGCTGTGTCCCAGACACACAGAGAATGGCTGGAGACGCTTAAAACGGCAAGTTTCAGTCAGTTAGTGCTGAAATGAACGGTGTGTCTAAAATATGTTGCTGGCGTCAAAATAAGACTTTTTCCAGCATGGAAACACTATTTTACATTAGAAGAAGCATTTTGCAGAGTTTTCAAGTATGTTTCTGTGATTTGTACTGTGTGGCATTTTCAGGGCAAACGTTGTGAAAAACAGTCTCATATGGCCAGGAACGGTGAAATTTGACCGTTTGAGCTGAAATGACAGCTTTGCATCAAATATGTTGCTGGCGTCAAAATAAGACTTTTTCCAGCATGGAAACACTATTTTACATTAGAAGAAGCATTTTGCTGAGTTTTCCCGTGTGTTTCTTTCATCTGCAGTACCTGGCACTTTCAGGGCAAACGTTGTGAAAAACAGTCTCATATGGCCAGGAACGGTGAAATTTGACCGTTTGAGCTGAAATGACAGCTTTGCATCAAATATGTTGCTGGCGTCAAAATAAGACTTTTTCCAGCATGGAAACACAATTTTACATTAGAAGAAGCATTTTGCTGAGTTTTCCCGTGTGTTTCTTTCATCTGCAGTACCTGGCACTTTCAGGGCAAACGTTGTGAAAAACAGTCTCATATGGCCAGGAACGGTGAAATTTGACCGTTTGAGCTGAAATGACAGCTTTGCATCAAATATGTTGCTGGCGTCAAAATAAGACTTTTTCCAGCATGGAAACACTATTTTACATTAGAAGAAGCATTTTGCTGAGTTTTCCCGTGTGTTTCTTTCATCTGCAGTACCTGGCACTTTCAGGGCAAACGTTGTGAAAAACAGTCTCATATGGCCAGGAACGGTGAAATTTGACCGTTTGAGCTGAAATGACAGCTTTGCATCAAATATGTTGCTGGCGTCAAAATAAGACTTTTTCCAGCATGGAAACACTATTTTACATTAGAAGAAGTATTTTGCAGAGTTTTCAAGTATGTTTCTGTGATTTGCACTGCGTGGCATTTTCAGGGCACACGCTGTGTCCCAGACACAGAGAATGGCTGGAAACGCTTAAAACGGTAAGTTTCAGTCAGTTAGTGCTGAAATGAACGGTGTGTCTAAAATATGTTGCTGGCGTCAAAATAAGACTTTTTCCAGCATGGAAACACAATTTTACATTAGAAGAAGCATTTTGCTGAGTTTTCCCGTGTGTTTCTTTCATCTGCAGTACCTGGCACTTTCAGGGCAAACGTTGTGAAAAACAGTCTCATATGGCCAGGAACGGTGAAATTTTACCGTTTGAGCTGAAATGACAGCTTTGTATCAAATGTGCTGCTGGCGTCAAAATAAGACTTTTTCCAGCATGGAAACACTATTTTACATTAGAAGAAGCATTTTGCTGAGTTTTCAAGTATGTTTCTGTGATTTGTACTGTGTGGCATTTTCGGGGCACACGCTGTGTCCCAGACACACAGAGAATGGCTGGAGACGCTTAAAACGGCAAGTTTCAGTCAGTTAGTGCTGAAATGAACGGTGTGTCTAAAATATGTTGCTGGCGTCAAAATAAGACTTTTTCCAGCATGGAAACACTATTTTACATTAGAAGAAGCATTTTGCAGAGTTTTCAAGTATGTTTCTGTGATTTGTACTGTGTGGCATTTTCAGGGCAAACGTTGTGAAAAACAGTCTCATATGGCCAGGAACGGTGAAATTTGACCGTTTGAGCTGAAATGACAGCTTTGCATCAAATATGTTGCTGGCGTCAAAATAAGACTTTTTCCAGCATGGAAACACTATTTTACATTAGAAGAAGCATTTTGCTGAGTTTTCCCGTGTGTTTCTTTCATCTGCAGTACCTGGCACTTTCAGGGCAAACGTTGTGAAAAACAGTCTCATATGGCCAGGAACGGTGAAATTTGACCGTTTGAGCTGAAATGACAGCTTTGCATCAAATATGTTGCTGGCGTCAAAATAAGACTTTTTCCAGCATGGAAACACAATTTTACATTAGAAGAAGCATTTTGCTGAGTTTTCCCGTGTGTTTCTTTCATCTGCAGTACCTGGCACTTTCAGGGCAAACGTTGTGAAAAACAGTCTCATATGGCCAGGAACGGTGAAATTTGACCGTTTGAGCTGAAATGACAGCTTTGCATCAAATATGTTGCTGGCGTCAAAATAAGACTTTTTCCAGCATGGAAACACTATTTTACATTAGAAGAAGCATTTTGCTGAGTTTTCCCGTGTGTTTCTTTCATCTGCAGTACCTGGCACTTTCAGGGCAAACGTTGTGAAAAACAGTCTCATATGGCCAGGAACGGTGAAATTTGACCGTTTGAGCTGAAATGACAGCTTTGCATCAAATATGTTGCTGGCGTCAAAATAAGACTTTTTCCAGCATGGAAACACTATTTTACATTAGAAGAAGCATTTTGCTGAGTTTTCCCGTGTGTTTCTTTCATCTGCAGTACCTGGCACTTTCAGGGCAAACGTTGTGAAAAACAGTCTCATATGGCCAGGAACGGTGAAATTTGACCGTTTGAGCTGAAATGACAGCTTTGCATCAAATATGTTGCTGGCGTCAAAATAAGACTTTTTCCAGCATGGAAACACTATTTTACATTAGAAGAAGTATTTTGCAGAGTTTTCAAGTATGTTTCTGTGATTTGCACTGCGTGGCATTTTCAGGGCACACGCTGTGTCCCAGACACAGAGAATGGCTGGAAACGCTTAAAACGGTAAGTTTCAGTCAGTTAGTGCTGAAATGAACGGTGTGTCTAAAATATGTTGCTGGCGTCAAAATAAGACTTTTTCCAGCATGGAAACACAATTTTACATTAGAAGAAGCATTTTGCAGAGTTTTCCCGTGTGTTTCTTTCATCTGCAGTACCTGGCACTTTCAGGGCAAACGTTGTGAAAAACAGTCTCATATGGCCAGGAACGGTGAAATTTTACCGTTTGAGCTGAAATGACAGCTTTGTATCAAATGTGCTGCTGGCGTCAAAATAAGACTTTTTCCAGCATGGAAACACTATTTTACATTAGAAGAAGCATTTTGCTGAGTTTTCAAGTATGTTTCTGTGATTTGTACTGTGTGGCATTTTCGGGGCACACGCTGTGTCCCAGACACACAGAGAATGGCTGGAGACGCTTAAAACGGCAAGTTTCAGTCAGTTAGTGCTGAAATGAACGGTGTGTCTAAAATATGTTGCTGGCGTCAAAATAAGACTTTTTCCAGCATGGAAACACTATTTTACATTAGAAGAAGCATTTTGCAGAGTTTTCAAGTATGTTTCTGTGATTTGTACTGTGTGGCATTTTCAGGGCAAACGTTGTGAAAAACAGTCTCATATGGCCAGGAACGGTGAAATTTGACCGTTTGAGCTGAAATGACAGCTTTGCATCAAATATGTTGCTGGCGTCAAAATAAGACTTTTTCCAGCATGGAAACACTATTTTACATTAGAAGAAGCATTTTGCTGAGTTTTCAAGTATGTTTCTGTGATTTGTACTGTGTGGCATTTTCAGGGCAAACGTTGTGAAAAACAGTCTCATATGGCCAGGAACGGTCAAATTTTACCGTTTGAGCTGAAATGACAGCTTTGTATCAAATGTGCTGCTGGCGTCAAAATAAGACTTTTTCCAGCATGGAAACACTATTTTACATTAGAAGAAGCATTTTGCAGAGTTTTCAAGTATGTTTCTGTGATTTGTACTGTGTGGCATTTTCAGGGCAAACGTTGTGAAAAACAGTCTCATATGGCCAGGAACGGTCAAATTTTACCGTTTGAGCTGAAATGACAGCTTTGCATCAAATATGTTGCTGGCGTCAAAATAAGACTTTTTCCAGCATGGAAACACAATTTTACATTAGAAGAAGCATTTTGCTGAGTTTTCCCGTGTGTTTCTTTCATCTGCAGTACCTGGCACTTTCAGGGCAAACGTTGTGAAAAACAGTCTCATATGGCCAGGAACGGTGAAATTTTACCGTTTGAGCTGAAATGACAGCTTTGTATCAAATGTGCTGCTGGCGTCAAAATAAGACTTTTTCCAGCATGGAAACACTATTTTACATTAGAAGAAGCATTTTGCTGAGTTTTCAAGTATGTTTCTGTGATTTGTACTGTGTGGCATTTTCGGGGCACACGCTGTGTCCCAGACACACAGAGAATGGCTGGAGACGCTTAAAACGGCAAGTTTCAGTCAGTTAGTGCTGAAATGAACGGTGTGTCTAAAATATGTTGCTGGCGTCAAAATAAGACTTTTTCCAGCATGGAAACACTATTTTACATTAGAAGAAGCATTTTGCAGAGTTTTCAAGTATGTTTCTGTGATTTGTACTGTGTGGCATTTTCAGGGCAAACGTTGTGAAAAACAGTCTCATATGGCCAGGAACGGTGAAATTTGACCGTTTGAGCTGAAATGACAGCTTTGCATCAAATATGTTGCTGGCGTCAAAATAAGACTTTTTCCAGCATGGAAACACAATTTTACATTAGAAGAAGCATTTTGCTGAGTTTTCCCGTGTGTTTCTTTCATCTGCAGTACCTGGCACTTTCAGGGCAAACGTTGTGAAAAACAGTCTCATATGGCCAGGAACGGTGAAATTTGACCGTTTGAGCTGAAATGACAGCTTTGCATCAAATATGTTGCTGGCGTCAAAATAAGACTTTTTCCAGCATGGAAACACTATTTTACATTAGAAGAAGCATTTTGCAGAGTTTTCAAGTATGTTTCTGTGATTTGTACTGTGTGGCATTTTCAGGGCAAACGTTGTGAAAAACAGTCTCATATGGCCAGGAACGGTGAAATTTGACCGTTTGAGCTGAAATGACAGCTTTGCATCAAATATGTTGCTGGCGTCAAAATAAGACTTTTTCCAGCATGGAAACACTATTTTACATTAGAAGAAGCATTTTGCTGAGTTTTCCCGTGTGTTTCTTTCATCTGCAGTACCTGGCACTTTCAGGGCAAACGTTGTGAAAAACAGTCTCATATGGCCAGGAACGGTGAAATTTGACCGTTTGAGCTGAAATGACAGCTTTGCATCAAATATGTTGCTGGCGTCAAAATAAGACTTTTTCCAGCATGGAAACACTATTTTACATTAGAAGAAGCATTTTGCTGAGTTTTCCCGTGTGTTTCTTTCATCTGCAGTACCTGGCACTTTCAGGGCAAACGTTGTGAAAAACAGTCTCATATGGCCAGGAACGGTGAAATTTGACCGTTTGAGCTGAAATGACAGCTTTGCATCAAATATGTTGCTGGCGTCAAAATAAGACTTTTTCCAGCATGGAAACACTATTTTACATTAGAAGAAGTATTTTGCAGAGTTTTCAAGTATGTTTCTGTGATTTGCACTGCGTGGCATTTTCAGGGCACACGCTGTGTCCCAGACACAGAGAATTGCTGGAAACGCTTAAAACGGTAAGTTTCAGTCAGTTAGTGCTGAAATGAACGGTGTGTCTAAAATATGTTGCTGGCGTCAAAATAAGACTTTTTCCAGCATGGAAACACAATTTTACATTAGAAGAAGCATTTTGCTGAGTTTTCCCGTGTGTTTCTTTCATCTGCAGTACCTGGCACTTTCAGGGCAAACGTTGTGAAAAACAGTCTCATATGGCCAGGAACGGTGAAATTTGACCGTTTGAGCTGAAATGACAGCTTTGCATCAAATATGTTGCTGGCGTCAAAATAAGACTTTTTCCAGCATGGAAACACTATTTTACATTAGAAGAAGCATTTTGCAGAGTTTTCAAGTATGTTTCTGTGATTTGTACTGTGTGGCATTTTCAGGGCAAACGTTGTGAAAAACAGTCTCATATGGCCAGGAACGGTGAAATTTGACCGTTTGAGCTGAAATGACAGCTTTGCATCAAATATGTTGCTGGCGTCAAAATAAGACTTTTTCCAGCATGGAAACACTATTTTACATTAGAAGAAGCATTTTGCTGAGTTTTCAAGTATGTTTCTGTGATTTGTACTGTGTGGCATTTTCAGGGCAAACGTTGTGAAAAACAGTCTCATATGGCCAGGAACGGTCAAATTTTACCGTTTGAGCTGAAATGACAGCTTTGTATCAAATGTGCTGCTGGCGTCAAAATAAGACTTTTTCCAGCATGGAAACACTATTTTACATTAGAAGAAGCATTTTGCTGAGTTTTCAAGTATGTTTCTGTGATTTGTACTGTGTGGCATTTTCAGGGCAAACGTTGTGAAAAACAGTCTCATATGGCCAGGAACGGTGAAATTTGACCGTTTGAGCTGAAATGACAGCTTTGCATCAAATATGTTGCTGGCGTCAAAATAAGACTTTTTCCAGCATGGAAACACAATTTTACATTAGAAGAAGCATTTTGCTGAGTTTTCCCGTGTGTTTCTTTCATCTGCAGTACCTGGCACTTTCAGGGCAAACGTTGTGAAAAACAGTCTCATATGGCCAGGAACGGTGAAATTTTACCGTTTGAGCTGAAATGACAGCTTTGTATCAAATGTGCTGCTGGCGTCAAAATAAGACTTTTTCCAGCATGGAAACACTATTTTACATTAGAAGAAGCATTTTGCAGAGTTTTCAAGTATGTTTCTGTGATTTGTACTGTGTGGCATTTTCAGGGCAAACGTTGTGAAAAACAGTCTCATATGGCCAGGAACGGTCAAATTTTACCGTTTGAGCTGAAATGACAGCTTTGCATCAAATATGTTGCTGGCGTCAAAATAAGACTTTTTCCAGCATGGAAACACAATTTTACATTAGAAGAAGCATTTTGCTGAGTTTTCCCGTGTGTTTCTTTCATCTGCAGTACCTGGCACTTTCAGGGCAAACGTTGTGAAAAACAGTCTCATATGGCCAGGAACGGTGAAATTTTACCGTTTGAGCTGAAATGACAGCTTTGTATCAAATGTGCTGCTGGCGTCAAAATAAGACTTTTTCCAGCATGGAAACACTATTTTACATTAGAAGAAGCATTTTGCTGAGTTTTCAAGTATGTTTCTGTGATTTGTACTGTGTGGCATTTTCGGGGCACACGCTGTGTCCCAGACACACAGAGAATGGCTGGAGACGCTTAAAACGGCAAGTTTCAGTCAGTTAGTGCTGAAATGAACGGTGTGTCTAAAATATGTTGCTGGCGTCAAAATAAGACTTTTTCCAGCATGGAAACACTATTTTACATTAGAAGAAGCATTTTGCAGAGTTTTCAAGTATGTTTCTGTGATTTGTACTGTGTGGCATTTTCAGGGCAAACGTTGTGAAAAACAGTCTCATATGGCCAGGAACGGTGAAATTTGACCGTTTGAGCTGAAATGACAGCTTTGCATCAAATATGTTGCTGGCGTCAAAATAAGACTTTTTCCAGCATGGAAACACTATTTTACATTAGAAGAAGCATTTTGCTGAGTTTTCCCGTGTGTTTCTTTCATCTGCAGTACCTGGCACTTTCAGGGCAAACGTTGTGAAAAACAGTCTCATATGGCCAGGAACGGTCAAATTTGACCGTTTGAGCTGAAATGACAGCTTTGCATCAAATATGTTGCTGGCGTCAAAATAAGACTTTTTCCAGCATGGAAACACAATTTTACATTAGAAGAAGCATTTTGCTGAGTTTTCCCGTGTGTTTCTTTCATCTGCAGTACCTGGCACTTTCAGGGCAAACGTTGTGAAAAACAGTCTCATATGGCCAGGAACGGTGAAATTTGACCGTTTGAGCTGAAATGACAGCTTTGCATCAAATATGTTGCTGGCGTCAAAATAAGACTTTTTCCAGCATGGAAACACAATTTTACATTAGAAGAAGCATTTTGCTGAGTTTTCCCGTGTGTTTCTTTCATCTGCAGTACCTGGCACTTTCAGGGCAAACGTTGTGAAAAACAGTCTCATATGGCCAGGAACGGTGAAATTTGACCGTTTGAGCTGAAATGACAGCTTTGCATCAAATATGTTGCTGGCGTCAAAATAAGACTTTTTCCAGCATGGAAACACTATTTTACATTAGAAGAAGCATTTTGCAGAGTTTTCAAGTATGTTTCTGTGATTTGTACTGTGTGGCATTTTCAGGGCAAACGTTGTGAAAAACAGTCTCATATGGCCAGGAACGGTCAAATTTGACCGTTTGAGCTGAAATGACAGCTTTGCATCAAATATGTTGCTGGCGTCAAAATAAGACTTTTTCCAGCATGGAAACACAATTTTACATTAGAAGAAGCATTTTGCTGAGTTTTCCCGTGTGTTTCTTTCATCTGCAGTACCTGGCACTTTCAGGGCAAACGTTGTGAAAAACAGTCTCATATGGCCAGGAACGGTGAAATTTGACCGTTTGAGCTGAAATGACAGCTTTGCATCAAATATGTTGCTGGCGTCAAAATAAGACTTTTTCCAGCATGGAAACACTATTTTACATTAGAAGAAGTATTTTGCAGAGTTTTCAAGTATGTTTCTGTGATTTGCACTGCGTGGCATTTTCAGGGCACACGCTGTGTCCCAGACACAGAGAATGGCTGGAAACGCTTAAAACGGTAAGTTTCAGTCAGTTAGTGCTGAAATGAACGGTGTGTCTAAAATATGTTGCTGGCGTCAAAATAAGACTTTTTCCAGCATGGAAACACAATTTTACATTAGAAGAAGCATTTTGCTGAGTTTTCCCGTGTGTTTCTTTCATCTGCAGTACCTGGCACTTTCAGGGCAAACGTTGTGAAAAACAGTCTCATATGGCCAGGAACGGTGAAATTTGACCGTTTGAGCTGAAATGACAGCTTTGCATCAAATATGTTGCTGGCGTCAAAATAAGACTTTTTCCAGCATGGAAACACTATTTTACATTAGAAGAAGCATTTTGCTGAGTTTTCAAGTATGTTTCTGTGATTTGTACTGTGTGGCATTTTCAGGGCAAACGTTGTGAAAAACAGTCTCATATGGCCAGGAACGGTCAAATTTTACCGTTTGAGCTGAAATGACAGCTTTGTATCAAATGTGCTGCTGGCGTCAAAATAAGACTTTTTCCAGCATGGAAACACAATTTTACATTAGAAGAAGCATTTTGCAGAGTTTTCAAGTATGTTTCTGTGATTTGTACTGTGTGGCATTTTCAGGGCAAACGTTGTGAAAAACAGTCTCATATGGCCAGGAACGGTGAAATTTGACCGTTTGAGCTGAAATGACAGCTTTGCATCAAATATGTTGCTGGCGTCAAAATAAGACTTTTTCCAGCATGGAAACACTATTTTACATTAGAAGAAGTATTTTGCAGAGTTTTCAAGTATGTTTCTGTGATTTGCACTGCGTGGCATTTTCAGGGCACACGCTGTGTCCCAGACACAGAGAATGGCTGGAAACGCTTAAAACGGTAAGTTTCAGTCAGTTAGTGCTGAAATGAACGGTGTGTCTAAAATATGTTGCTGGCGTCAAAATAAGACTTTTTCCAGCATGGAAACACAATTTTACATTAGAAGAAGCATTTTGCTGAGTTTTCCCGTGTGTTTCTTTCATCTGCAGTACCTGGCACTTTCAGGGCAAACGTTGTGAAAAACAGTCTCATATGGCCAGGAACGGTGAAATTTGACCGTTTGAGCTGAAATGACAGCTTTGCATCAAATATGTTGCTGGCGTCAAAATAAGACTTTTTCCAGCATGGAAACACAATTTTACATTAGAAGAAGCATTTTGCTGAGTTTTCCCGTGTGTTTCTTTCATCTGCAGTACCTGGCACTTTCAGGGCAAACGTTGTGAAAAACAGTCTCATATGGCCAGGAACGGTGAAATTTGACCGTTTGAGCTGAAATGACAGCTTTGCATCAAATATGTTGCTGGCGTCAAAATAAGACTTTTTCCAGCATGGAAACACTATTTTACATTAGAAGAAGCATTTTGCTGAGTTTTCCCGTGTGTTTCTTTCAACTGCAGTACCTGGCACTTTCAGGGCAAACGTTGTGAAAAACAGTCTCATATGGCCAGGAACGGTGAAATTTGACCGTTTGAGCTGAAATGACAGCTTTGCATCAAATATGTTGCTGGCGTCAAAATAAGACTTTTTCCAGCATGGAAACACTATTTTACATTAGAAGAAGCATTTTGCTGAGTTTTCCCGTGTGTTTCTTTCATCTGCAGTACCTGGCACTTTCAGGGCAAACGTTGTGAAAAACAGTCTCATATGGCCAGGAACGGTGAAATTTGACCGTTTGAGCTGAAATGACAGCTTTGCATCAAATATGTTGCTGGCGTCAAAATAAGACTTTTTCCAGCATGGAAACACTATTTTACATTAGAAGAAGCATTTTGCTGAGTTTTCCCGTGTGTTTCTTTCATCTGCAGTACCTGGCACTTTCAGGGCAAACGTTGTGAAAAACAGTCTCATATGGCCAGGAACGGTGAAATTTGACCGTTTGAGCTGAAATGACAGCTTTGCATCAAATATGTTGCTGGCGTCAAAATAAGACTTTTTCCAGCATGGAAACACTATTTTACATTAGAAGAAGCATTTTGCAGAGTTTTCAAGTATGTTTCTGTGATTTGTACTGTGTGGCATTTTCAGGGCAAACGTTGTGAAAAACAGTCTCATATGGCCAGGAACGGTGAAATTTGACCGTTTGAGCTGAAATGACAGCTTTGCATCAAATATGTTGCTGGCGTCAAAATAAGACTTTTTCCAGCATGGAAACACTATTTTACATTAGAAGAAGCATTTTGCTGAGTTTTCAAGTATGTTTCTGTGATTTGTACTGTGTGGCATTTTCAGGGCAAACGTTGTGAAAAACAGTCTCATATGGCCAGGAACGGTCAAATTTTACCGTTTGAGCTGAAATGACAGCTTTGTATCAAATGTGCTGCTGGCGTCAAAATAAGACTTTTTCCAGCATGGAAACACTATTTTACATTAGAAGAAGCATTTTGCAGAGTTTTCAAGTATGTTTCTGTGATTTGTACTGTGTGGCATTTTCAGGGCAAACGTTGTGAAAAACAGTCTCATATGGCCAGGAACGGTGAAATTTTACCGTTTGAGCTGAAATGACAGCTTTGCATCAAATATGTTGCTGGCGTCAAAATAAGACTTTTTCCAGCATGGAAACACAATTTTACATTAGAAGAAGCATTTTGCTGAGTTTTCCCGTGTGTTTCTTTCATCTGCAGTACCTGGCACTTTCAGGGCAAACGTTGTGAAAAACAGTCTCATATGGCCAGGAACGGTGAAATTTGACCGTTTGAGCTGAAATGACAGCTTTGTATCAAATGTGCTGCTGGCGTCAAAATAAGACTTTTTCCAGCATGGAAACACTATTTTACATTAGAAGAAGCATTTTGCTGAGTTTTCAAGTATGTTTCTGTGATTTGTACTGTGTGGCATTTTCGGGGCACACGCTGTGTCCCAGACACACAGAGAATGGCTGGAGACGCTTAAAACGGCAAGTTTCAGTCAGTTAGTGCTGAAATGAACGGTGTGTCTAAAATATGTTGCTGGCGTCAAAATAAGACTTTTTCCAGCATGGAAACACTATTTTACATTAGAAGAAGCATTTTGCTGAGTTTTCCCGTGTGTTTCTTTCAACTGCAGTACCTGGCACTTTCAGGGCAAACGTTGTGAAAAACAGTCTCATATGGCCAGGAACGGTGAAATTTGACCGTTTGAGCTGAAATGACAGCTTTGCATCAAATATGTTGCTGGCGTCAAAATAAGACTTTTTCCAGCATGGAAACACTATTTTACATTAGAAGAAGCATTTTGCTGAGTTTTCCCGTGTGTTTCTTTCAACTGCAGTACCTGGCACTTTCAGGGCAAACGTTGTGAAAAACAGTCTCATATGGCCAGGAACGGTGAAATTTGACCGTTTGAGCTGAAATGACAGCTTTGCATCAAATATGTTGCTGGCGTCAAAATAAGACTTTTTCCAGCATGGAAACACTATTTTACATTAGAAGAAGCATTTTGCTGAGTTTTCCCGTGTGTTTCTTTCAACTGCAGTACCTGGCACTTTCAGGGCAAACGTTGTGAAAAACAGTCTCATATGGCCAGGAACGGTGAAATTTGACCGTTTGAGCTGAAATGACAGCTTTGCATCAAATATGTTGCTGGCGTCAAAATAAGACTTTTTCCAGCATGGAAACACAATTTTACATTAGAAGAAGCATTTTGCTGAGTTTTCCCGTGTGTTTCTTTCATCTGCAGTACCTGGCACTTTCAGGGCAAACGTTGTGAAAAACAGTCTCATATGGCCAGGAACGGTGAAATTTGACCGTTTGAGCTGAAATGACAGCTTTGCATCAAATATGTTGCTGGCGTCAAAATAAGACTTTTTCCAGCATGGAAACACAATTTTACATTAGAAGAAGCATTTTGCTGAGTTTTCCCGTGTGTTTCTTTCATCTGCAGTACCTGGCACTTTCAGGGCAAACGTTGTGAAAAACAGTCTCATATGGCCAGGAACGGTGAAATTTGACCGTTTGAGCTGAAATGACAGCTTTGCATCAAATATGTTGCTGGCGTCAAAATAAGACTTTTTCCAGCATGGAAACACAATTTTACATTAGAAGAAGCTGTAGCAAACCCCGGCCAGACAATGGTTTCGTGTACAGATGCTTCAGAGGATTTTTATTGAGGTTCACAATTTAGCCGTTAGTATCGAACAAAAATAAATTCCTTTCCTTTTTCCCTTTCCTTCTCCTCTGTGAACACCGTAAGAGCTAAAAGACAGACAATAACAAAAAAGCTCTTACAAACACAACCAAGCACAAAAATAATAATACGCTACATTAATAATTCAAATAAACCCTAATTTCAAAACCGTTAACGTAAACTACTTAGCAGAGATGCGCCGAAAAAATGCTAAAGCTAGCTTGAGACGAAAACTAACGTTCGGCGTAACATTTACCACAAAATTACACAAACATTCTCTCACCGTTACATTTATGAGTACGAACAAAATAATACAACATTGCAAAATAAAATTACCTTGTTCCCATATCCAGCCAAGGAGCTAAAATTACCGAAGTGTATGAGTGTCCGTAGGTCGGTAAAAACAACGTTAAACCGGAAGTACATTCAAAATAAAAGTCTTCGAACAAAGTAGGACTTACAAGAATAAAAGCATACGAAAAGAACTAGAATCATTTACACTCCCACCAATCATGAGTGAATAATGGAACAGTATACAATTTACATTAGGCACGAATGATTTTTAACTGAAATGATTCCCTTTTCATGCACCATAAAGGAATAAATGAACCATGTACTACATAAGCTTACGATCTATAGAGGGAGAGCATCATAAACTAAAGGGAGAATTAGCACATTTAGTCACTTTCCAGCAGCAAGACTAACTTCTGGACTGGACGTTCAACTTCTGACAGTTTGCTAAGACGTTCTCCCTTCTTGCCGAGCTGCTTGTCACCAAGGCAGACTTTGACTCTCCTTACTAGTCCATCCTTGCCAGCCACAGCTTGTGAAACTCTACCAAGCCTCCATTCATTTCGGTGAGCATCTTCTGCCTTCAGGATCACAATATCTCCTACTTGCAGATTTCTTCTCGGCTTATGCCACCGCTGTCTGAGAGTAATGTTGGCAAGGTATTCCTTTCGCCATCGACTCCAGAACTGTTCTGCCAGGTACTGAACATGACGCCATCTTTTCTTGCCATACATGTCCTCCTTAACGAATACACCTGGAGGAGGTAAGACCTTGCTGGATTTCAGAGTCAAAAGGTTATTAGGGGTGAGTGGCTCGAGACTATGGGGATCACTAAGGTTCTCAACAGTCAGTGGCCGACCATTAACAATCGCCATGGCTTCATAGAAGAACGCCCGTAGTGAAGCATCATTTAGCCTACCGGGGGAAAGGGCGAGTGTGGACCTCAGGATGCCTCTCACTGTTCTTATTTGCCTTTCCCACACTCCTCCAACGTGGCTTGAGTAAGGTGCATTCATGCTAAAGTCACATTGCTTCTCAGCAAGAAATGCAGTCAGCCGGTCTGCATCAAGTTCCTTTAGAGCCCCTTTGAGTTCATTTTTGGCTCCAACAAAGTTGCTGCCTTGGTCAGATTTGATCTGACGTACAGAGCCACGTATGGAGATGAAACATCGAAGGCCATTTATGAGAGAGTCCGTTGACATGTCTTCAAGCATTTCCAGATGAATAGCACGGGAGCTGAGGCAAGTGAAGAGAAGACCGTACCTCTTGTTCTCCTTTCTTCCTTGCTTGGTGATGAACGGACCAAAACAATCCATACCACAGTGAGTGAAAGGAGGGGATGGTTCTACACGTTCAGGAGGTAGATCAGCCATCCTTTGCTCTTCAGTTGGTTTCCGTTGCCGCCTGCAGGTGACACACTGATGAATGTAGGATGCCACTGCCCGGTTAATTCCTGGAATCCAGTAGCCGTTGGACCTGATTTCATTGATGGTGAGACCTTTACCTTGATGTTTTGTCCTTTCATGGTAATGAGCGATGATCATCCTTGTGATGTGATGACCTTTAGGTATGATGGCAGGATGTTTGATTGATTCTGGGAGAGAAGAATGGCGAAGTCTCCCTCCTACCCGAAGGACACCGTCTTCGTCAAGGAAAGCATCAAGAGAGTACAGTTCGCTGCGAGATGTTAGAGAACTCCCTTTGCTGAGCAGATGTAGCTCCTCTTGATATGCACTTTTCTGCAGATCTTTGATTATGTGATGTTCTGCTTCTTCTCGTTCTGTCACTGTGGTGAGGTCATTTGATTTGTTCTTGCTGATGCGTCTTAGAAGGCGCGCTACAGCTCGAGTAGCCAGTGACCAAGATGAGAGCTTGGACAAGCGATCAACGAGGCTTACTTGTTCCGTGGTTCTTGTGCTAAGCACCGCAGCATGTCTGATTTCTGGATCTCCAATAGTCAGCTCTGGAACTTCCTCTGCTGACAGCGTGATCTCCTTGTTCCATAAGAACTCGGGTCCAGTGAACCAAGTTGATGAGAGAAGCTCACTGGGAGTCAAACCCCGAGAAGCGTGGTCAGCAGGATTCTCGTTGGTTGGAACATATCTCCATTGTTGAGGCAGTGAACTGAGATGAATTTTCTGAACCCGGTTGGCTACAAAGGTGTGGAATCGCCGTGCTTCATTTCTTATGTAACCTAAGACCACTTTGGAGTCGGTCCAGAAAAACTCCTCAGCATCAGTGAATCCAAGTTCCTCCTTGAGCAAGTTGCTCATCTTCACTGAGACAACTGCCGCTGTCAATTCCAGTCTTGGAATAGTTGTGACCTTTGTTGGTGAGACACGTGATTTCCCTATGATTAGGACACAGTGAACATCTCCTTCTTCGTTTTGCAGTCTCAGGTATGAACACTGGCCATAACCTTTCAAACTTGCATCTGAGAAATGATGCAGCTCCATCTTCAAGACCTTGCCAAAGCCAGCAGGTGCATAAGTGCGAGATATAGTGACCTTATCCAAGTGGGCTAGATCACTTCTCCACCTTTCCCATTTTGGACGAAGTTCGTCTGACAGAGGGTCATCCCAGTCCGTACCACGCCTACATGTCTCCTGAAGGATGACCTTTGCTTTGAGGAGAACTGGTGCTACAAACCCAAGGGGATCATACAGGGAAGCCACTGTAGACAGAACGCCACGCCGCGTTGCAGGCTGATCCTTGAGGTTGACATTAATCTGAAAGTGGTCAGATTCAACATCCCATTTAAGTCCAAGAGCTCTCTCAAGTGGCAGATCTTCAAATGAGAGGTCGATGTTGCTTACATTGGTTGCTCGTTCGGATGGTGGTATGCTCTCTAAAACCTTCCTGTCATTTGACATAAACTTGTGGAGTCGGAGACCACCCATGGCACAGAGTTCACGTGCTTCTCTGGCAAGCTGAATAGCATCTTCAGTGCTTTGGACGCTTGTGACTCCATCATCTACATAAAAGTCCCTCATGACAAACTGTGAGCCTTGTGGGTAGATGTGACAATTTTCCTTTGCTAGATGCTTAAGCCCGTAACTTGCACATCCAGGAGAGGAGGCTGCGCCGAAGAGATGTACTTTCATGCGGAACTCACTAGGCTGGGCAGTGAGGTCTCCTTTCTTCCACCAAAGAAAGCGCAGGTAGTTGCGATCTGCTTCATCCACATGAAACTGATGGAACATTTTTTCAATGTCACACATCAAAGCGACAGGGTGCTGTCGAAAGCGGATGAGAACTCCGCACAAGTTGTTCAGCATGTCAGGACCAGAGAGAAGGTGATCGTTTAAGCTGGTTCCTTTGTATCTGGCTGAACAGTCAAATACTACACGAAGTTTATCTGGCTTCTTGGCATGACGAACACCATGATGAGGAATGTACCATCTCTCCCCTTCACTCCCACCATCCTCGATCTGCTCTGCATCGCCCTTTTCAATGACCTCTTCCATGGTCTCAACATACTGCCTTTTGTACCTTTCATCCCTTTGCAGTTTCCTTTTGAGGTGATTCAGGCGTATTTCAGCAGAGCTTTTATTGTCAGGCAAGCTGGGTCTGTCTTTAAAGGGCAGAGGCATTTCGTAGTGCCCCTGTATGTTTTTCCTTATGCCCTTTTGCAACTTGTCGAGGAAGGTGATGTCATCCTGGGACACAGTTTTGGCGTCGACACAGCCATCCTTAAAGTCAGATTCCAGAATACGAATAGCATCAGCGGGGGTTGATGGAGGGAGCTCTTTAACAGAAGTCCTGTGACACAAGTGACTTGTACTTGGAGAATCATGGCCTTGTGATGAGCGCCCCACAATACTCCAACCCAAGTCTGTGCGCACTGCGTATGGTTCATCCTCTCCTCCTAGAATGACCTGCCTTGGTGCCATGGCTCTAGAGCAGTTGTAGCCGATCAGGAGGCCCACTTCGCAGTTCTTTAGTGGTTGGATCTCATCAGCTATCTCCACAAGATGACTCCACTGTTTAGCTGTCTCACATGTAGGAATGTGAGCACGGTTGACAGGTATGCAGTTCTTTGTGTAGGTGACTGGTAGATCAACTTGAATGGTTGAACTGTATCCTCTTACACGAAGACCAGAAACACTCTCACTTGTGATAACTGTGTCTTTTCCGCTCATGGTTGTCAACTTTAGCTTCACAGGATACTTGCTAGTATTTAGACTGTCACTCACTTCTTGGTCAACGAATGTAGTGTCACTTTGGGTATCGAGGAGAGCGTAGACAAGTTTCTCAGTAGTTGGATCATTCTTAGATGACACCCACACTGGCAACACCATGGATGTGTAGGATGAGCCTTCACCTGCGACACTGAGTGATGTTGCAGTAACACCTTGATTTGTCCCCGTCACTGGAGAAGATTTTTCCTTCCCGTAGTCATCATCATGGAGTGCAGTAGGATGTTTTCCCTTGCAGGTCTCACAGAAGTGACGGTGACGACAGTCCTTAGCACTGTGGCCATGTTTTAGGCATCCGTAGCAGAGTTTTTTGTCCTTCACATAGTTACGTCGCTCAGCCAAAGACATCTTCATAAACTTGGGACATGCGTGAAGCTGGTGTCTATTATCTTGACAAAGAGTGCATGGAGCCTTCACCTTTCTTTGATCTGATCCTTGTTTCTCCCCATCTGTAACCATTTGAGTGGCAAGGACACTGGCCCTGTTTCTCCTTGCGTCCCTGAGACCTTTCTTCTCAGAGGTAGAGTCTGTTGAATGGAGAGCATGAAAGGACGTGATTGGATTGCAGGCAATCTCAGCTTCAGTTGACAGGAATAAAGCAAAGTCTTTGAAACTTGGGAACTCTTGATTCTGGTTCAGACTTTGTGTCACTTGTCGGTTCCAACGTGATGCTGCCCAATCTGGAAGTTTATGAATCAACTTTTGATTCTCTTCACAGTCGTTTAGTATCTCCAAACCTTTAACATGAGGCATAGCATCTTGGCAGGCATTCAGGAAATCTGAGAAGTTTCTAAGACCTTCAGCATCCTTTGAATGAATTCTTGGCCAGCTGGCGAGCTTTTCCCTGAATGCTCTTTGAATAGCAAATGGCTGCCCAAACCGACGGTTCAGCTTGTTCCAGGCATCTTGATAAGCATCATTATCATTCCTGTAGAACGTACCATCAAGAATCTGGCGTGCTGGGCCACCAACATATTTCTTCAGATAGTAGAGTTTCTCAGCAGGAGTGATCGGTCTTTGGTCGATGAGTGAGGTGAATGCTGCTTTCCATTCGAAGAACCGTATGGGATCACCACTGAAGACGAATGGTTCTGGAACAGGGAGCCTATTTAAGGCTATGTTGTCTTGGAAGACCTGAGCTAAAGAGGAGATATCTGCATGAGGGAGGGTCGCAGCAGGAGACTGAGGGACTGAGGTTGTAGAGATGTTGTTGACTTCTTCCTTGTTTCCACAGTTAATATAGTTTGCAACTTCTTGTTCCGTTTCCTTATTGTAAACCTTTAACTTAACTTGAGCTGCTCGCACTTCTTTCTCTGCTCTCAGTCGCTCCAACTCACGCTTCTGTGCCTCTAAAGCTTTCCTTTGTTGTTCCTCTAATTCCCGTATTGATTCCATTTGTCTCTCTTCCTTTAGCATCATCTCATAATTCACCTCCTTTGCTGCTAGTTCGGCTGCAGCGTCTGCACGCCTAGCTGCTATTGACGAAGCCATGGACTGATGATCAGACGTGCTGTGATTTGTCAGAGAAGCTGCAGATCCATAAACAGACCTTGCATGATCACGATGGAGCAGCTCATGCAGGCGGCTTCTCTCCTGAGCTTCATCGAACTCGTCTTCTTCATCTATAGCTCTGCTGTAAGCAATGCTTACGATTTCTTTGGTTACTGATTCACATGTGTCCACTCGCCTTCGTATGTCGGTGGAGGATGTGATGAGGTCTCGAATTTCACTATATACATTCATTATATCGTCCTTACTCTTCTTAAGATCTTCTACAAGAGGCCAGAGTTCAGTATCAGGCATATAGGATCTCAGCTGATTTCTTGCTTCGCGGACTTGCAATTTCCATTTTTCATACATGGAGAGCAGCCTTTTTTCCCTTTTCTCGGCCTCTTCGTGTTGGAGAGCACGCATCTTCTCTGTGGGGTTGCGAGTGCGCTCAGAGCGCCTGACATATTCAGGTGGAACAGTGTCTTTTTGAAGCTTGCCTTGGACATCTGTCATACTTTGTAGTTCATGTTCAGTTATTAGATCACCTGACTCTCTCACACTGCCTAACTCTGACATTGTCAACAAAATTTTCTAAATTTCAAAGTTAGAAGAAAACTCTTTAGCAGATAGTCAAACTTAGCAATTAACAGTATAAACATATAGCATTAGAGCGTTCATGTAAATGACTAGTGGAGAAGCTTTTAACCCTAGTCACTCAGCTGTAGAACAGAACCTTCAAAGGACAATGTTCTTTAAAGTACCTTAAATGAGAACTCCAGGTAATATGAAATGTTGAAATATTAGTACAGAATAAACACAAGTCTAGTAACTATAAATGTCCATGAAACACCATAATAATCACAATTTTTTTTTTTTTTTTAGTGTTCAAATGCAGAGTCCTCAAAATGAAAAAATACTCTCGGTTATAGAGTCCATTTATCATGTGAAGTGTCAGTTAGTGTTCATGACAGTTTCTCCCTTTGCTGTTGCTAGGCAGGTGAGTAGGTCACTGGATCAGTCTCAGAAACTGTTCGTCTATCACTCTCAGACCGTGTAGTAGTGGAGCTGTAATACTCACAGTTCTCTAGCAGTGTTAGTGAAGGAGTCTGTACTTGACCATTGCACCGAATCGAGAAGACTGCTGCTGAATCGTTAAAGACGGATCCTGCGCAGGCCCGGGAACCGCGGCTTGACGAAGTCCTCCTTGTAGCAAGCGGCGATGTAGCGGGAGCAATAGGCGCGCCGTGGAGGCCCTCCGTTATGGTCCGTTATCCAGGCAGCACGTCGTCAGATCGATGAGGGTCAAGCTCTTACTGTAGCAAACCCCGGCCAGACAATGGTTTCGTGTACAGATGCTTCAGAGGATTTTTATTGAGGTTCACAATTTAGCCGTTAGTATCGAACAAAAATAAATTCCTTTCCTTTTTCCCTTTCCTTCTCCTCTGTGAACACCGTAAGAGCTAAAAGACAGACAATAACAAAAAAGCTCTTACAAACACAACCAAGCACAAAAATAATAATACGCTACATTAATAATTCAAATAAACCCTAATTTCAAAACCGTTAACGTAAACTACTTAGCAGAGATGCGCCGAAAAAATGCTAAAGCTAGCTTGAGACGAAAACTAACGTTCGGCGTAACATTTACCACAAAATTACACAAACATTCTCTCACCGTTACATTTATGAGTACGAACAAAATAATACAACATTGCAAAATAAAATTACCTTGTTCCCATATCCAGCCAAGGAGCTAAAATTACCGAAGTGTATGAGTGTCCGTAGGTCGGTAAAAACAACGTTAAACCGGAAGTACATTCAAAATAAAAGTCTTCGAACAAAGTAGGACTTACAAGAATAAAAGCATACGAAAAGAACTAGAATCATTTACAGAAGCATTTTGCTGAGTTTTCCCGTGTGTTTCTTTCATCTGCAGTACCTGGCACTTTCAGGGCAAACGTTGCGAAAAACAGTCTCATATGGCCAGGAACGGTGAAATTTGACCGTTTGAGCTGAAATGACAGCTTTGCATCAAATATGTTGCTGGCGTCAAAATAAGACTTTTTCCAGCATGGAAACACTATTTTACATTAGAAGAAGCATTTTGCAGAGTTTTCAAGTATGTTTCTGTGATTTGTACTGTGTGGCATTTTCAGGGCAAACGTTGTGAAAAACAGTCTCATATGGCCAGGAACGGTGAAATTTGACCGTTTGAGCTGAAATGACAGCTTTGTATCAAATGTGCTGCTGGCGTCAAAATAAGACTTTTTCCAGCATGGAAACACTATTTTACATTAGAAGAAGCATTTTGCTGAGTTTTCAAGTATGTTTCTGTGATTTGTACTGTGTGGCATTTTCAGGGCAAACGTTGTGAAAAACAGTCTCATATGGCCAGGAACGGTGAAATTTGACCGTTTGAGCTGAAATGACAGCTTTGCATCAAATATGTTGCTGGCGTCAAAATAAGACTTTTTCCAGCATGGAAACACAATTTTACATTAGAAGAAGCATTTTGCTGAGTTTTCCCGTGTGTTTCTTTCATCTGCAGTACCTGGCACTTTCAGGGCAAACGTTGTGAAAAACACTCTCATATGGCCAGGAACGGTGAAATTTGACCGTTTGAGCTGAAATGACAGCTTTGTATCAAATGTGCTGCTGGCGTCAAAATAAGACTTTTTCCAGCATGGAAACACTATTTTACATTAGAAGAAGCATTTTGCTGAGTTTTCAAGTATGTTTCTGTGATTTGTACTGTGTGGCATTTTCGGGGCACACGCTGTGTCCCAGACACACAGAGAATGGCTGGAGACGCTTAAAACGGCAAGTTTCAGTCAGTTAGTGCTGAAATGAACGGTGTGTCTAAAATATGTTGCTGGCGTCAAAATAAGACTTTTTCCAGCATGGAAACACTATTTTACATTAGAAGAAGCATTTTGCTGAGTTTTCCCGTGTGTTTCTTTCATCTGCAGTACCTGGCACTTTCAGGGCACACGCTGTGTCCCAGACACACAGAGAATGGCTGGAGACGCTTAAAACGGCAAGTTTCAGTCAGTTAGTGCTGAAATGAACGGTGTGTCTAAAATATGTTGCTGGCGTCAAAATAAGACTTTTTCCAGCATGGAAACACTATTTTACATTAGAAGAAGCATTTTGCTGAGTTTTCCCGTGTGTTTCTTTCATCTGCAGTACCTGGCACTTTCAGGGCAAACGTTGTGAAAAACAGTCTCATATGGCCAGGAACGGTGAAATTTGACCGTTTGAGCTGAAATGACAGCTTTGTATCAAATGTGCTGCTGGCGTCAAAATAAGACTTTTTCCAGCATGGAAACACTATTTTACATTAGAAGAAGCATTTTGCTGAGTTTTCCCGTGTGTTTCTTTCATCTGCAGTACCTGGCACTTTCAGGGCAAACGTTGTGAAAAACAGTCTCATATGGCCAGGAACGGTGAAATTTGACCGTTTGAGCTGAAATGACAGCTTTGTATCAAATGTGCTGCTGGCGTCAAAATAAGACTTTTTCCAGCATGGAAACACTATTTTACATTAGAAGAAGCATTTTGCAGAGTTTTCAAGTATGTTTCTGTGATTTGTACTGTGTGGCATTTTCAGGGCAAACGTTGTGAAAAACAGTCTCATATGGCCAGGAACGGTGAAATTTGACCGTTTGAGCTGAAATGACAGCTTTGCATCAAATATGTTGCTGGCGTCAAAATAAGACTTTTTCCAGCATGGAAACACAATTTTACATTAGAAGAAGCATTTTGCTGAGTTTTCCCGTGTGTTTCTTTCATCTGCAGTACCTGGCACTTTCAGGGCAAACGTTGTGAAAAACAGTCTCATATGGCCAGGAACGGTGAAATTTGACCGTTTGAGCTGAAATGACAGCTTTGCATCAAATATGTTGCTGGCGTCAAAATAAGACTTTTTCCAGCATGGAAACACTATTTTACATTAGAAGAAGCATTTTGCTGAGTTTTCAAGTATGTTTCTGTGATTTGTACTGTGTGGCATTTTCAGGGCAAACGTTGTGAAAAACAGTCTCATATGGCCAGGAACGGTGAAATTTGACCGTTTGAGCTGAAATGACAGCTTTGCATCAAATATGTTGCTGGCGTCAAAATAAGACTTTTTCCAGCATGGAAACACAATTTTACATTAGAAGAAGCATTTTGCTGAGTTTTCCCGTGTGTTTCTTTCATCTGCAGTACCTGGCACTTTCAGGGCAAACGTTGTGAAAAACAGTCTCATATGGCCAGGAACGGTGAAATTTGACCGTTTGAGCTGAAATGACAGCTTTGCATCAAATATGTTGCTGGCGTCAAAATAAGACTTTTTCCAGCATGGAAACACAATTTTACATTAGAAGAAGCATTTTGCTGAGTTTTCCCGTGTGTTTCTTTCATCTGCAGTACCTGGCACTTTCAGGGCAAACGTTGTGAAAAACAGTCTCATATGGCCAGGAACGGTGAAATTTGACCGTTTGAGCTGAAATGACAGCTTTGCATCAAATATGTTGCTGGCGTCAAAATAAGACTTTTTCCAGCATGGAAACACAATTTTACATTAGAAGAAGCATTTTGCTGAGTTTTCCCGTGTGTTTCTTTCATCTGCAGTACCTGGCACTTTCAGGGCAAACGTTGTGAAAAACAGTCTCATATGGCCAGGAACGGTGAAATTTGACCGTTTGAGCTGAAATGACAGCTTTGCATCAAATATGTTGCTGGCGTCAAAATAAGACTTTTTCCAGCATGGAAACACTATTTTACATTAGAAGAAGCATTTTGCAGAGTTTTCAAGTATGTTTCTGTGATTTGTACTGTGTGGCATTTTCAGGGCAAACGTTGTGAAAAACAGTCTCATATGGCCAGGAACGGTCAAATTTTACCGTTTGAGCTGAAATGACAGCTTTGTATCAAATGTGCTGCTGGCGTCAAAATAAGACTTTTTCCAGCATGGAAACACTATTTTACATTAGAAGAAGCATTTTGCAGAGTTTTCAAGTATGTTTCTGTGATTTGTACTGTGTGGCATTTTCAGGGCAAACGTTGTGAAAAACAGTCTCATATGGCCAGGAACGGTCAAATTTGACCGTTTGAGCTGAAATGACAGCTTTGCATCAAATATGTTGCTGGCGTCAAAATAAGACTTTTTCCAGCATGGAAACACTATTTTACATTAGAAGAAGTATTTTGCAGAGTTTTCAAGTATGTTTCTGTGATTTGCACTGCGTGGCATTTTCAGGGCACACGCTGTGTCCCAGACACACAGAGAATGGCTGGAAACGCTTAAAACGGTAAGTTTCAGTCAGTTAGTGCTGAAATGAACAGTGTGTCTAAAATATGTTGCTGGCGTCAAAATAAGACTTTTTCCAGCATGGAAACACTATTTTACATTAGAAGAAGCATTTTGCAGAGTTTTCAAGTATGTTTCTGTGATTTGTACTGTGTGGCATTTTCAGGGCAAACGTTGTGAAAAACAGTCTCATATGGCCAGGAACGGTCAAATTTTACCGTTTGAGCTGAAATGACAGCTTTGTATCAAATGTGCTGCTGGCGTCAAAATAAGACTTTTTCCAGCATGGAAACACTATTTTACATTAGAAGAAGCATTTTGCAGAGTTTTCAAGTATGTTTCTGTGATTTGCACTGCGTGGCATTTTCAGGGCACACGCTGTGTCCCAGACACACAGAGAATGGCTGGAAACGCTTAAAACGGTAAGTTTCAGTCAGTTAGTGCTGAAATGAACAGTGTGTCTAAAATATGTTGCTGGCGTCAAAATAAGACTTTTTCCAGCATGGAAACACTATTTTACATTAGAAGAAGCATTTTGCTGAGTTTTCCCGTGTGTTTCTTTCAACTGCAGTACCTGGCACTTTCAGGGCAAACGTTGTGAAAAACAGTCTCATATGGCCAGGAACGGTGAAATTTTACCGTTTGAGCTGAAATGACAGCTTTGCATCAAATATGTTGCTGGCGTCAAAATAAGACTTTTTCCAGCATGGAAACACTATTTTACATTAGAAGAAGCATTTTGCTGAGTTTTCCCGTGTGTTTCTTTCAACTGCAGTACCTGGCACTTTCAGGGCAAACGTTGTGAAAAACAGTCTCATATGGCCAGGAACGGTGAAATTTTACCGTTTGAGCTGAAATGACAGCTTTGCATCAAATATGTTGCTGGCGTCAAAATAAGACTTTTTCCAGCATGGAAACACTATTTTACATTAGAAGAAGCATTTTGCTGAGTTTTCCCGTGTGTTTCTTTCAACTGCAGTACCTGGCACTTTCAGGGCAAACGTTGTGAAAAACAGTCTCATATGGCCAGGAACGGTGAAATTTGACCGTTTGAGCTGAAATGACAGCTTTGCATCAAATATGTTGCTGGCGTCAAAATAAGACTTTTTCCAGCATGGAAACACTATTTTACATTAGAAGAAGCATTTTGCAGAGTTTTCAAGTATGTTTCTGTGATTTGCACTGCGTGGCATTTTCAGGGCACACGCTGTGTCCCAGACACACAGAGAATGGCTGGAAACGCTTAAAACGGTAAGTTTCAGTCAGTTAGTGCTGAAATGAACAGTGTGTCTAAAATATGTTGCTGGCGTCAAAATAAGACTTTTTCCAGCATGGAAACACTATTTTACATTAGAAGAAGCATTTTGCTGAGTTTTCCCGTGTGTTTCTTTCAACTGCAGTACCTGGCACTTTCAGGGCAAACGTTGTGAAAAACAGTCTCATATGGCCAGGAACGGTGAAATTTGACCGTTTGAGCTGAAATGACAGCTTTGCATCAAATATGTTGCTGGCGTCAAAATAAGACTTTTTCCAGCATGGAAACACAATTTTACATTAGAAGAAGCATTTTGCTGAGTTTTCCCGTGTGTTTCTTTCATCTGCAGTACCTGGCACTTTCAGGGCAAACGTTGTGAAAAACAGTCTCATATGGCCAGGAACGGTGAAATTTGACCGTTTGAGCTGAAATGACAGCTTTGCATCAAATATGTTGCTGGCGTCAAAATAAGACTTTTTCCAGCATGGAAACACAATTTTACATTAGAAGAAGCATTTTGCTGAGTTTTCCCGTGTGTTTCTTTCATCTGCAGTACCTGGCACTTTCAGGGCAAACGTTGTGAAAAACAGTCTCATATGGCCAGGAACGGTGAAATTTGACCGTTTGAGCTGAAATGACAGCTTTGCATCAAATATGTTGCTGGCGTCAAAATAAGACTTTTTCCAGCATGGAAACACAATTTTACATTAGAAGAAGCATTTTGCTGAGTTTTCCCGTGTGTTTCTTTCATCTGCAGTACCTGGCACTTTCAGGGCAAACGTTGTGAAAAACAGTCTCATATGGCCAGGAACGGTGAAATTTGACCGTTTGAGCTGAAATGACAGCTTTGCATCAAATATGTTGCTGGCGTCAAAATAAGACTTTTTCCAGCATGGAAACACAATTTTACATTAGAAGAAGCATTTTGCTGAGTTTTCCCGTGTGTTTCTTTCATCTGCAGTACCTGGCACTTTCAGGGCAAACGTTGTGAAAAACAGTCTCATATGGCCAGGAACGGTGAAATTTGACCGTTTGAGCTGAAATGACAGCTTTGCATCAAATATGTTGCTGGCGTCAAAATAAGACTTTTTCCAGCATGGAAACACTATTTTACATTAGAAGAAGCATTTTGCTGAGTTTTCAAGTATGTTTCTGTGATTTGTACTGTGTGGCATTTTCAGGGCAAACGTTGTGAAAAACAGTCTCATATGGCCAGGAACGGTGAAATTTGACCGTTTGAGCTGAAATGACAGCTTTGTATCAAATGTGCTGCTGGCGTCAAAATAAGACTTTTTCCAGCATGGAAACACTATTTTACATTAGAAGAAGCATTTTGCAGAGTTTTCAAGTATGTTTCTGTGATTTGTACTGTGTGGCATTTTCAGGGCAAACGATGTGAAAAACAGTCTCATATGGCCAGGAACGGTGAAATTTGACCGTTTGAGCTGAAATGACAGCTTTGCATCAAATATGTTGCTGGCGTCAAAATAAGACTTTTTCCAGCATGGAAACACTATTTTACATTAGAAGAAGTATTTTGCAGAGTTTTCAAGTATGTTTCTGTGATTTGCACTGCGTGGCATTTTCAGGGCACACGCTGTGTCCCAGACACACAGAGAATGGCTGGAAACGCTTAAAACGGTAAGTTTCAGTCAGTTAGTGCTGAAATGAACGGTGTGTCTAAAATATGTTGCTGGCGTCAAAATAAGACTTTTTCCAGCATGGAAACACTATTTTACATTAGAAGAAGCATTTTGCTGAGTTTTCCCGTGTGTTTCTTTCAACTGCAGTACCTGGCACTTTCAGGGCAAACGTTGTGAAAAACAGTCTCATATGGCCAGGAACGGTGAAATTTGACCGTTTGAGCTGAAATGACAGCTTTGCATCAAATATGTTGCTGGCGTCAAAATAAGACTTTTTCCAGCATGGAAACACAATTTTACATTAGAAGAAGCATTTTGCTGAGTTTTCCCGTGTGTTTCTTTCAACTGCAGTACCTGGCACTTTCAGGGCAAACGTTGTGAAAAACAGTCTCATATGGCCAGGAACGGTGAAATTTTACCGTTTGAGCTGAAATGACAGCTTTGCATCAAATATGTTGCTGGCGTCAAAATAAGACTTTTTCCAGCATGGAAACACTATTTTACATTAGAAGAAGCATTTTGCTGAGTTTTCCCGTGTGTTTCTTTCAACTGCAGTACCTGGCACTTTCAGGGCAAACGTTGTGAAAAACAGTCTCATATGGCCAGGAACGGTGAAATTTTACCGTTTGAGCTGAAATGACAGCTTTGCATCAAATATGTTGCTGGCGTCAAAATAAGACTTTTTCCAGCATGGAAACACTATTTTACATTAGAAGAAGCATTTTGCAGAGTTTTCAAGTATGTTTCTGTGATTTGCACTGCGTGGCATTTTCAGGGCACACGCTGTGTCCCAGACACACAGAGAATGGCTGGAAACGCTTAAAACGGTAAGTTTCAGTCAGTTAGTGCTGAAATGAACAGTGTGTCTAAAATATGTTGCTGGCGTCAAAATAAGACTTTTTCCAGCATGGAAACACTATTTTACATTAGAAGAAGCATTTTGCTGAGTTTTCCCGTGTGTTTCTTTCAACTGCAGTACCTGGCACTTTCAGGGCAAACGTTGTGAAAAACAGTCTCATATGGCCAGGAACGGTGAAATTTGACCGTTTGAGCTGAAATGACAGCTTTGCATCAAATATGTTGCTGGCGTCAAAATAAGACTTTTTCCAGCATGGAAACACTATTTTACATTAGAAGAAGCATTTTGCTGAGTTTTCCCGTGTGTTTCTTTCATCTGCAGTACCTGGCACTTTCAGGGCAAACGTTGTGAAAAACAGTCTCATATGGCCAGGAACGGTGAAATTTGACCGTTTGAGCTGAAATGACAGCTTTGCATCAAATATGTTGCTGGCGTCAAAATAAGACTTTTTCCAGCATGGAAACACAATTTTACATTAGAAGAAGCATTTTGCTGAGTTTTCCCGTGTGTTTCTTTCATCTGCAGTACCTGGCACTTTCAGGGCAAACGTTGTGAAAAACAGTCTCATATGGCCAGGAACGGTGAAATTTGACCGTTTGAGCTGAAATGACAGCTTTGCATCAAATATGTTGCTGGCGTCAAAATAAGACTTTTTCCAGCATGGAAACACAATTTTACATTAGAAGAAGCATTTTGCTGAGTTTTCCCGTGTGTTTCTTTCATCTGCAGTACCTGGCACTTTCAGGGCAAACGTTGTGAAAAACAGTCTCATATGGCCAGGAACGGTGAAATTTGACCGTTTGAGCTGAAATGACAGCTTTGCATCAAATATGTTGCTGGCGTCAAAATAAGACTTTTTCCAGCATGGAAACACAATTTTACATTAGAAGAAGCATTTTGCTGAGTTTTCCCGTGTGTTTCTTTCATCTGCAGTACCTGGCACTTTCAGGGCAAACGTTGTGAAAAACAGTCTCATATGGCCAGGAACGGTGAAATTTGACCGTTTGAGCTGAAATGACAGCTTTGCATCAAATATGTTGCTGGCGTCAAAATAAGACTTTTTCCAGCATGGAAACACTATTTTACATTAGAAGAAGCATTTTGCTGAGTTTTCAAGTATGTTTCTGTGATTTGTACTGTGTGGCATTTTCAGGGCAAACGTTGTGAAAAACAGTCTCATATGGCCAGGAACGGTGAAATTTGACCGTTTGAGCTGAAATGACAGCTTTGTATCAAATGTGCTGCTGGCGTCAAAATAAGACTTTTTCCAGCATGGAAACACCATTTTACATTAGAAGAAGCATTTTGCAGAGTTTTCAAGTATGTTTCTGTGATTTGTACTGTGTGGCATTTTCAGGGCAAACGATGTGAAAAACAGTCTCATATGGCCAGGAACGGTGAAATTTGACCGTTTGAGCTGAAATGACAGCTTTGCATCAAATATGTTGCTGGCGTCAAAATAAGACTTTTTCCAGCATGGAAACACTATTTTACATTAGAAGAAGTATTTTGCAGAGTTTTCAAGTATGTTTCTGTGATTTGCACTGCGTGGCATTTTCAGGGCACACGCAGACACACAGAGAATGGCTGGAAACGCTTAAAACGGTAAGTTTCAGTCAGTTAGTGCTGAAATGAACGGTGTGTCTAAAATATGTTGCTGGCGTCAAAATAAGACTTTTTTCCAGCATGGAAACACTATTTTACATTAGAAGAAGCATTTTGCTGAGTTTTCCCGTGTGTTTCTTTCAACTGCAGTACCTGGCACTTTCAGGGCAAACGTTGTGAAAAACAGTCTCATATGGCCAGGAACGGTGAAATTTGACCGTTTGAGCTGAAATGACAGCTTTGCATCAAATATGTTGCTGGCGTCAAAATAAGACTTTTTCCAGCATGGAAACACAATTTTACATTAGAAGAAGCATTTTGCTGAGTTTTCAAGTATGTTTCTGTGATTTGTACTGTGTGGCATTTTCGGGGCACACGCTGTGTCCCAGACACACAGAGAATGGCTGGAGACGCTTAAAACGGCAAGTTTCAGTCAGTTAGTGCTGAAATGAACGGTGTGTCTAAAATATGTTGCTGGCGTCAAAATAAGACTTTTTCCAGCATGGAAACACTATTTTACATTAGAAGAAGCATTTTGCTGAGTTTTCAAGTATGTTTCTGTGATTTGTACTGTGTGGCATTTTCGGGGCACACGCTGTGTCCCAGACACACAGAGAATGGCTGGAGACGCTTAAAACGGCAAGTTTCAGTCAGTTAGTGCTGAAATGAACGGTGTGTCTAAAATATGTTGCTGGCGTCAAAATAAGACTTTTTCCAGCATGGAAACACTATTTTACATTAGAAGAAGCATTTTGCTGAGTTTTCCCGTGTGTTTCTTTCATCTGCAGTACCTGGCACTTTCAGGGCACACGCTGTGTCCCAGACACACAGAGAATGGCTGGAGACGCTTAAAACGGCAAGTTTCAGTCAGTTAGTGCTGAAATGAACGGTGTGTCTAAAATATGTTGCTGGCGTCAAAATAAGACTTTTTTCCAGCATGGAAACACTATTTTACATTAGAAGAAACATTTTGCTGAGTTTTCCCGTGTGTTTCTTTCATCTGCAGTACCTGGCACTTTCAGGGCAAACGTTGTGAAAAACAGTCTCATATGGCCAGGAACGGTGAAATTTGACCGTTTGAGCTGAAATGACAGCTTTGTATCAAATGTGCTGCTGGCGTCAAAATAAGACTTTTTCCAGCATGGAAACACTATTTTACATTAGAAGAAGCATTTTGCTGAGTTTTCCCGTGTGTTTCTTTCATCTGCAGTACCTGCCACTTTCAGGGCAAACGTTGTGAAAAACAGTCTCATATGGCCAGGAATGGTGAAATTTTACCGTTTGAGTGTTAGGGGTTAGGGGTTAGGTTAAGGGGATGAAAACCACCTATCGTCGCCCCCGACGATAACTTCAAAGGTGCATATCTCGGGAACGGAAGGTCGTAGAGACATGAAACCACCTTGTACCCCCCTATTTTCGGGTACGGGCTTTCCATTGGTACCACCCTCGAGCCTGTACAACGTTCGAGTCCGGAGATATGGCCGAAATAAAGTTTGTTTTTCCTGTATCTCCGGACAGGAAGGTCGTAGAGAGTCGTGGGTGGTACCGTTGGATGCAGAATGGTCAAATTATATTAGA
This sequence comes from Toxotes jaculatrix, assembly GCF_017976425.1. Taxonomy (NCBI): domain Eukaryota; kingdom Metazoa; phylum Chordata; class Actinopteri; family Toxotidae; genus Toxotes; species Toxotes jaculatrix. The sequence goes on from NW_024469793.1 coordinate 58,864, forward strand.
CGAACGTGGTTTCCAAGTGTCTAGGATGTACGGTTCGGGAGTTATTCAAGAAAAACGCTCGTCCAATCAGATCGCAGCATGCGAACCTGAGTGGAAAAATGACTAAGTGTCACAGCCGAAAAACTTCCTCCAGAAAGTAGTTAGGAGCACGTTTCAGACCATTTGGAGTCGATTGGTAGTGATTTTGCGAGATGTTAGGGTTAGGTTAGAGAGGATTAATTCTTAAAATATCACATAATGTGCCTTTGGTGCGCTGGCACAGGTGCCTGCACAGTGTCGCCTACCCCACTTCCATTTATGGTTTGTGCTTTGTCTTTTTATCTCCTGGGAGGTTAAGTCAAGTTTATATTGTTGTTGTTGTTGTTCCCCCTCTCTTTTTCTATGTTCTTTTTTCCTTTTTTGTTTATTTTTAGAGGACCAACCGGATTCCCCTTCATTGTGGATCTGGGACGGAGATTGCCACCTCCTCCCTCTAAGGAAAACCTGGATTCACCTGCAAGGGCTGATAGAGGTTATATAAATATATACAATAAATAACAAACCAGGCAATAAATAACATTGAGATAAGTGCTTAAGTAAATGAGTTAAAGTGCCATATATCACAGAATAAATAGGAATAAATCAGAGAAAGAAACATGCAATATCAATAAAATTTCAAAAATCATGCACCTAAGTCCACACGTCTACCACACCATACAGATATTCCTCATTCTCATTGTTTTTATTATCAGCCCTGTTTTATTTCATAAGATGCAGTGTTTCCAGGGTTATGTGTTTAGTTGCAGTTAGATATTTAACTTGTCAGTTTTTCTTTTCCACGTGATCGTCTTTGATTTATTGGACTCCTCTGTTCCTGGTTATCTATTGTCCCCTGATTGGGGATCATGGTTCCTTCACTGGCTTTAGGAGAGGGTTAAGTAAAAAAATGAGATTGGGGTATAGGGGATATAGGGGTTAAGGTTAGGGTTAAATAGGGGGTGGAACGGTTAGGGTTAGGATGGGGAAGATTAATCAGATAGGAGGGAGAGGGGGGAGAGGGATGGAAGGGTTAAGGTTAGGGAAAGTGTATGGATAGGGGGGTAATAAATGGTTAAGGTTAGGATTAATTAAGGTAAGGGGGTATTAAGGGAAGTAGAAAAGGTTAGGATTAGGCAAGGGAGGGAGGGAGGAAAGGGGAGGGAGGACGGTTAGGTTTAGGAATGGGGGGAGGTAGAAAAGGTTAGGGTTAGGCAAGGGAGGGAGGGAGGGAAGGGAAGGGGGGACGGTTAAGTTTAGGAATGAAGAAACAGGGGAGGGGGGAAAGAAGAAAAGGGGGGAGAGGGAGAGACAATATCCATAATCTTTAGAACAAGCATTGTCCACTGACTGGTGGATTATTCTCTGCTTAACTCCAAAGTACCCTCAAATCGAGGTTGTTACCTCAGTAAGTGCCAATAAAGTTAAAGTTTTTTTTTTTTTTTTTTTTTTTTTTTTTTTTTAATAAAGATAAGACAAACCATGTGGAAAAGAAACAACAATAATAAAACTGCTCAGAACAATGTATGCACACCATTTTAATATTCTCATAGATTTATTGTTTTCCTTAGAATCCTCCTTTTATTTTTACTTATTGATCTCATTATTAATTCCATTTGCTATTTTTTTAGGCCAAGGAAAATTTTGGTTTGTAAGTTTTTAACCCATCATCACTTTTGTGTCTCTCTCTCTTTCTCTCATTGGCTCTCCGTTCCAGTGTTTCGCCTCTGGACGCCCATGTCTCCCAGATGCTGTGAGGTCGCATCTGAAATTTTTATGACAGGAAGGTCATCGCTTTATCCTCCCCGAGTCAACAGGTGTATTACTGAAGGCATGTTGGTGCACTTGTCGCGCTTCACACATGTCAGCAAAATCCGCATCTCATCACACAGGAGCAAGACAGCAGTACATCAGTCGCCCTTGTAAGGGTTGAATTAGCCCATTACTGATGGTATAGCGCCTCTCTGTGGTTAGAATCGAGGCTTTTTTGGGGGATGGTTGGACTGTGTCTGGTCTCCCATCCCGGGGTCGCTGCTGAATTATTGAGGTGGAGGACACGGCGGCGGGATCCGTGGAGCGAGAGTTGTGCGGGTTGCTGAATGGAAATGAGAATCTAGTAAAATGTCCTCTCTGTTACTTAAATTAGTTCTTTTATTCCAGTGTGTGTTACAATGAGTTCTTTTCCTTTTTTACACATTTGGTTGTTTTTATTTTTCGTTATAGAGTGGTGAATACCGGACATTTTAATAAATGGCTAAAACTCTCTTTCCCATGTTATCCCTCTCTGTTGTGATGTCATCTGAGAGCGACAGTGAGGTGGATTTAAATAAAGCTTTTGCTAGCCTTTATATTTCCGCTCGCTCCAATAAAACTCACAATGCAGGAGTATATGACTGTGTCCACATCGCCGCGTCCCCCACCTGTAATTCGGATTGTTATGTGCAGAGTCAGGCCGTATCAGATTTATTATAAACTTTTAAAGATCGGCCGGGACTAACGGGAGGAGAGCCACCGGATAGATCAATCTCCATCGGCGGAACGGGAGACCCCCGCCCACGGCCCGAGATGGAAAAATCAAAGACCCATATGAGAGGTAGGTGGGTCTAGGTGAATGAGGGAAAGGGAGGGGGAAAAAAAATAAAAGTTAGGGGAAAGGGAAGGTGAAGGGTCACCTGGCTCGGGACGGGGGTACCCGCCCCCGGCTCACGGAAGCTCCCCTCCGGCGTCCTGAAATAGATTACAGGTTAATTTGTGACTCCGTACACCAGAGTTGGAGGATGCGTTCCGCCGTCTCCGGGGTCCAGTGGATGTTATCAGACGTTGTGGTGAACTGATGTGCGGGCAGCGGTCCCAAGAAAGGAAGGTGGCTGTAAATAAAGTTGTTAATGATGTTGAGATTTTTTTGTTGCTCCTGTGGGAGGAGAGGCGAGTAGTTGATGATCGGGAAAAGGATGTTAGCGTTGGGAAACACTATTTGAGCCTTCCTGTACACCTGACGTAGTTGTTTTATTGAAGTTTTTTGTGGATCCTGGTCTCTGTTGTTGATACCCACGGACAGCACCACTATTTCCACCAAGGGATGTTCGGGTGTTTTTTCGAGGACATGCTGGAAGTGGTAGAAGGCTGCGCCCGGATAGCTATCTATTTGTAAATTTTTGTTTTTGTGGGGTGGGATACGATTCAGATTGGAGTCGCCGAGGAACCAAATAGGTTTTTTCCCCCTGAAACTCCAATCTAGAATTTTCCTGCCTTTTCTTGCCTTGTGCTGGCACGGGAAGTACCCGGCCCCCGGCGAGTGGTCGGGGGCCGATGCACCCCCCGCACCAGCAGTCGGCTCGTTTGTGAGGTGCTCTGGCATAGAGGCAGCATCAGGCCGGGGTCCCGCCGAGATGTTCTGGGTGGATTCAGATTGGGTCGCTCTGCCATGCAGGTCAGTACGTTTATACTTTTTCGACCCCTGAATCATCATGTTTGTATCCACCACTTTTTTTCTCTCGAGCGGGCCCAGTCTCTGTATGGAATTTGATGTTCTTTGTTGTCTCAGTCCGTCACCATCACCTAGAGAAATATGAAGTTGTGAAATGTTATCCTGGTTATCCTGCGCACTGTTCTGTATTTGGGGATTGTGTTTTTCTGTTGTTATATTTGGATAGGTGGGTCTGGTTTCCTGATAGGATTTCTCCTCCCTTATATATTTCTGTCTAAGCTTTGTCGTTTGAATATATCCCTCACTTCTGTTTTTCCTGTCTGTGAGAATCTTCTTCATCTTGTTATTAGGGATAAAATCATCCTCTGATGAAAACGACGATGGTGGTCCCTGTTCCCTCCCCCGTCCAGGTCCAAGGGGGCGCCAAGGGACCGTCGGGCAGGCAGCTGGGAGAGTTCTAGTGGCCATAGGGCTTTGAATTCTCTCGCCCGTGGGGAGATACACAACCGGCGAGAGGGGCACTCGGGGAAGAATTTCTCCTGATCTCTCTAGGGAGGTATTTTCTACTATTATTTCCTCCTCCATGGGTGTTGATTGAGATTTTCTCAGATCAATTTGTTTACCCGTATTCGATAGTGTCCCCTCATCCAGATGTTGAAGCTCAGCCTGCGTCTCTTCACCCAGCGCCACCTCGTCCAGAATGTTGGACCCGAGTGTTAGCGCCCCCCGTGGCTCGGGCAGGAGTGGGAACTCCTCCGCATCCTCCAAGTCCAGATCCGATGGAGTGTCACTAAAAGACTCCTCCGAGGACGGAGGCACAGGGTCTGAGATGTGAGATGGCTCCAACAGAACGTAAGCAGTTGTGATTGTAGGCTGGGTCAGTTTGGCTTTGTAGCGTTTCTTGGCCCAACCTACCGCAATTTGAAACGCTGTTTCATTTAACGGCAGCTGACTGTACTGTATTAAAATTTCTGAGTAGTGATCCTGCAAGATGGAGAGGTTATTTTCCATCCATTTTTGTGTATTTTCTTTAACTGCCGCTTTAACTTGTTCTGTTGGGGAGGAGGGTTTGATGAACATCGTTAATCTGTCTATTTGTCTCAGCATGCCCTTAGGTGGATTTTTGGTAAAGATGGCCTGGTCTATGATCGTTTTGTGATGAACTGCTTGTATCAATTTAAAGCAGTGTTTCGCCAGTTGGCGGGTGTACTCATCTGGTGCTGTCCTAAGGTATTGGGAATTAAATTCCCTCTGATCCACTCTCATATTTCTATTGTTTGTGGTTCCATTTTCTGAATATGTGTTTCTATCTCCCATTCTATTCCTGTTTTGTATTGCAGCAGTCTCCCTCCTTAGGCTGGAGTGGGTCATCCTGGCCCTGCAAAAAAGAACAGTTGGGTCAGTAGGGGCCTACCTGTGCATCCTGTATTTCCCGTGTCCGAAGTTGAAGTTTTCCCCGGCCGGGGTTCTCCGCTCGTTTCGGATTCCGTTGGAAAGTCCAGGCGTTCGTGGATCTGTTCCGACAGGTGCTCAGGAAGGAAAGTTAGAAGAGAGAAAGTCTTTTCTGCTCAATTTCTGTCTGTTCTTTTCCTTTTTTCATCGAGACAGGCCTAGTGAGGAGGGCCCCCGACTGACTTTTTGTTAAATTTAAAATCAATTATCTTTATTTGAAATTTAATAATTTTCTTAAAAAGTTTTTCATCAATAAAGACCAATTCCGGTCAATATTTTTTATTTCGAATCGAAATTTAAATGAAAAGGTGCCAAGAATTAGGCCCAATCCAGCCTAAGAGAGCCCCTAACGTTTCGCAGTGTGACTGCTTCTTCAGAGGGGGATTTCTGCGGGAGACTGAATGGGGGGTATATATAGACTAAAAAAATGGGAGTCTAAGAACCGACCCCCCAGGGAAGTTCCTCACTCTGTGATTGGTCCTATACCTCTGTGTCCCACCCTTTCTTATTTTCCCTAGCCAGCCTAAAAAGAGGTTCCAGAGTCCAAGTAGAGAAGTTAACTCTGATAGGCTGATAAAATTTCAAATTTTTTGGAGGGAAAGGAGGGGGGGAGGAAAGGAAGGGAATTATGAAAAGAGATTGGATCTTTTTTAGGAGGGGAGGGTAGTCAGGGGGGTGGGTTTAGAAATGGGTTTATGATGTATATGTATATATATATATATGTACTAAAATAGACTAAGAGCGTAAATACAAAATGTATAAGAGGAATCTAAAAAGTGTTTATTAATGTTTATCTTAAGAGTAGAGGGTCAATAAAAGAGAGTAGGTCCCTGGTTAGGGTAAAAAGAGAGATAGTGATGAGGCCCAAAAAAATAACAAGATGGCTAAAATTTTAAGATCGAATTATTCTTATGATATTAAAAAAATATTTTCAAAATTAATGAGGCAAGCTGAGGAATTCCTTTGATATTTTTTCTGATTTGAGAAAGTGAGGGAGAGCGAGCTGCACAGGCTCCTGGCATCTGGCTAGGTTAGGTTAGAGAGGATTAATTCTTAAAATATCACATAATGTGCCTTTGGTGCGCTGGCACAGGTGCCTGCACAGTGTCGCCTACCCCACTTCCATTTATGGTTTGTGCTTTGTCTTTTTATCTCCTGGGAGGTTAAGTCAAGTTTATATTGTTGTTGTTGTTGTTCCCCCTCTCTTTTTCTATGTTCTTTTTTCCTTTTTTGTTTATTTTTAGAGGACCAACCGGATTCCCCTTCATTGTGGATCTGGGACGGAGATTGCCACCTCCTCCCTCTAAGGAAAACCTGGATTCACCTGCAAGGGCTGATAGAGGTTATATAAATATATACAATAAATAACAAACCAGGCAATAAATAACATTGAGATAAGTGCTTAAGTAAATGAGTTAAAGTGCCATATATCACAGAATAAATAGGAATAAATCAGAGAAAGAAACATGCAATATCAATAAAATTTCAAAAATCATGCACCTAAGTCCACACGTCTACCACACCATACAGATATTCCTCATTCTCATTGTTTTTATTATCAGCCCTGTTTTATTTCATAAGATGCAGTGTTTCCAGGGTTATGTGTTTAGTTGCAGTTAGATATTTAACTTGTCAGTTTTTCTTTTCCACGTGATCGTCTTTGATTTATTGGACTCCTCTGTTCCTGGTTATCTATTGTCCCCTGATTGGGGATCATGGTTCCTTCACTGGCTTTAGGAGAGGGTTAAGTAAAAAAATGAGATTGGGGTATAGGGGATATAGGGGTTAAGGTTAGGGTTAAATAGGGGGTAGAACGGTTAGGGTTAGAATGGGGAAGATTAATCAGATAGGAGGGAGAGGGGGGAGAGGGATGGAAGGGTTAGGGTTAGGGTTAGGGTTAGGGTTAGGGTTAGGTTAAGGGGATGAAAACCACCTATCGTCGCCCCCGACGATAACTTCAAAGGTGCATATCTCGGGAACGGAAGGTCGTAGAGACATGAAACCACCTTGTACCCCCCTATTTTCGGGTACGGGCTTTCCATTGGTACCACCCTCGAGCCTGTACAACGTTCGAGTCCGGAGATATGGCCGAAATAAAGTTTTTTTTTCCTGTATCTCCGGACAGGAAGGTCGTAGAGAGTCGTGGGTGGTACCGTTGGATGCAGAATGGTGGAATTATATTAGACGAACGTGGTTTCCAAGTGTCTAGGATGTACGGTTCGGGAGTTATTCAAGAAAAACGCTCGTCCAATCAGATCGCAGCATGCGAACCTGAGTGGAAAAATGACTAAGTGTCACAGCCGAAAAACTTCCTCCAGAAAGTAGTTAGGAGCACGTTTCAGACCATTTGGAGTCGATTGGTAGTGATTTTGCGAGATGTTTTTTCAAAATCATATATGGAGATCTACATGCAATAAGTAGCCATCAACATGAAAATGAGGGTTAGGGTTAGGGTTAGGTGTGGGGATCTCTCTTTCTTTAGGGTTAGGGTTATTAATTAGGGTTGGGGCTAAAATAAATAATTAAAGTGGTTAAGGTTAGGATTATGAATTAGGATGTGGACTAAAATAAATAATTAATAGGTTAAGGTTAGGGTTAGGAGAATACAATGTGGTTAGGGTTAGGGTTAGGGTTAGGAGTTAGGTAAAAAGCCTGCTCTCCTAAAAGGAGATCAGGAGGTTAGGGTTAGGGTTAGGGTTAGGGTTAGGGTTAAGGGTTAGGGTTAGGGTTAGGTTAAGGGGATGAAAACCACCTATCGTCGCCCCCGACGATAACTTCAAAGGTGCATATCTCGGGAACGGAAGGTCGTAGAGACATGAAACCACCTTGTACCCCCCTATTTTCGGGTACGGGCTTTCCATTGGTACCACCCTCGAGCCTGTACAACGTTCGAGTCCGGAGATATGGCCGAAATAAAGTTTTTTTTTCCTGTATCTCCGGACAGGAAGGTCGTAGAGAGTCGTGGGTGGTACCGTTGGATGCAGAATGGTGGAATTATATTAGACGAACGTGGTTTCCAAGTGTCTAGGATGTACGGTTCGGGAGTTATTCAAGAAAAACGCTCGTCCAATCAGATCGCAGCATGCGAACCTGAGTGGAAAAATGACTAAGTGTCACAGCCGAAAAACTTCCTCCAGAAAGTAGTTAGGAGCACGTTTCAGACCATTTGGAGTCGATTGGTAGTGATTTTGCGAGATGTTTTTTCAAAATCATATATGGAGATCTACATGCAATAAGTAGCCATCAACATGAAAATGAGGGTTAGGGTTAGGGTTAGGTGTGGGGATCTCTCTTTCTTTAGGGTTAGGGTTATTAGGGTTAGGTGTGGGTGTCTGAAGCCACTCCCCTAAGGGAATGGAAGGTGCACGGTCCTTCCCTAGGTCCTGGCCACCACCCTATAAGTGGCCCCCGGTTTAAAACATTAGCCAAATCTTAGCTTTCCTTAGTTTAGTTTTAATATAGTTTCATTTAACTTATACTTTGTTTAGTTTTAATTTAGTTTAGTTTAGTTTCCCTTATTTGGTTTTAGTTAGTTAGCATATTTGCTATGGTTTCAAAAAATTAGCCACAATTAGCTCTTAGCATAGGTTACATCTACATTTAGGTTTACATTCACACTCACTTAGTTTTACATTCACACACTTGGTTTTACATCCCTTCACTTGGTTTCATTAATTTGGCGTACTTGCCCTTTACTCTTTGTTTTGTTTTTGTTTATTTTTGTTTATAGGTGCCTAGGGGCAACGTTTCGGCCATATTAGGCCTTCCTCAGGCCCCGGCACCTTTTCCCTTCTTTGTGTTTTCCCCTTTTACTCTATCTTGCTCTCTTGCACTCTGTCTTGCTTCTGCTTCGCTCTGTGGCTGCCCTTCAACTAATTTCCCTTGTCCAATTTATACTGTTTTGTGTTCCCCAGACTCTACCTCTTTTGCCACTTCTGTTTTATCCAATTTTGGTTTTAAATCCCTCTTAAGTTTTTTTCTGTCTTTCCAATTCACCCTCCCCATTACTTTGCCTTAGCCAAACTCTACCTTCATTTACCTCTACCTTGTTTTGGATTTTGCTCTTCCCATTTATTTTTGCTTTTGCTTTGGGGTATTATTTTGGCTTTGTTTTATTTTGGCTTCTTTCTTTCTTTATTTATTTATTTAGCGTATCCTCCAGAAGGTCCAGGGTTAGAGTAAAGCTAGGGTTAGGGTTAGGGTTAGGGTTAGGCATACCAACTAGGGTTTTCTTTTCTTTAGGGTGTGGTTAAGGTTAGGGTTAGAAAACTGGGGTCGGGGGTCCAGGGCAGTGACCAGGACACTAGGGAGGCACTGGCTGGTTAGGTGTGGGTGTCTGAAGCCACTCCCCTAAGGGAATGGAAGGTGCACGGTCCTTCCCTAGGTCCTGGCCACCACCCTATAAGTGGCCCCCGGTTTAAAACATTAGCCAAATCTTAGCTTTCCTTAGTTTAGTTTTAATATAGTTTCATTTAACTTATACTTTGTTTAGTTTTAATTTAGTTTAGTTTAGTTTCCCTTATTTGGTTTTAGTTAGTTAGCATATTTGCTATGGTTTCAAAAAATTAGCCACAATTAGCTCTTAGCATAGGTTACATCTACATTTAGGTTTACATTCACACTCACTTAGTTTTACATTCACACACTTGGTTTTACATCCCTTCACTTGGTTTCATTAATTTGGCGTACTTGCCCTTTACTCTTTGTTTTGTTTTTGTTTATTTTTGTTTATAGGTGCCTAGGGGCAACGTTTCGGCCATATTAGGCCTTCCTCAGGCCCCGGCACCTTTTCCCTTCTTTGTGTTTTCCCCTTTTACTCTATCTTGCTCTCTTGCACTCTGTCTTGCTTCTGCTTCGCTCTGTGGCTGCCCTTCAACTAATTTCCCTTGTCCAATTTATACTGTTTTGTGTTCCCCAGACTCTACCTCTTTTGCCACTTCTGTTTTATCCAATTTTGGTTTTAAATCCCTCTTAAGTTTTTTTCTGTCTTTCCAATTCACCCTCCCCATTACTTTGCCTTAGCCAAACTCTACCTTCATTTACCTCTACCTTGTTTTGGATTTTGCTCTTCCCATTTATTTTTGCTTTTGCTTTGGGGTATTATTTTGGCTTTGTTTTATTTTGGCTTCTTTCTTTCTTTATTTATTTATTTAGCGTATCCTCCAGAAGGTCCAGGGTTAGAGTAAAGCTAGGGTTAGGGTTAGGGTTAGGGTTAGGCATACCAACTAGGGTTTTCTTTTCTTTAGGGTGTGGTTAAGGTTAGGGTTAGAAAACTGGGGTCGGGGGTCCAGGGCAGTGACCAGGACACTAGGGAGGCACTGGCTGGTTAGGTGTGGGTGTCTGAAGCCACTCCCCTAAGGGAATGGAAGGTGCACGGTCCTTCCCTAGGTCCTGGCCACCACCCTATAAGTGGCCCCCGGTTTAAAACATTAGCCAAATCTTAGCTTTCCTTAGTTTAGTTTTAATATAGTTTCATTTAACTTATACTTTGTTTAGTTTTAATTTAGTTTAGTTTAGTTTCCCTTATTTGGTTTTAGTTAGTTAGCATATTTGCTATGGTTTCAAAAAATTAGCCACAATTAGCTCTTAGCATAGGTTACATCTACATTTAGGTTTACATTCACACTCACTTAGTTTTACATTCACACACTTGGTTTTACATCCCTTCACTTGGTTTCATTAATTTGGCGTACTTGCCCTTTACTCTTTGTTTTGTTTTTGTTTATTTTTGTTTATAGGTGCCTAGGGGCAACGTTTCGGCCATATTAGGCCTTCCTCAGGCCCCGGCACCTTTTCCCTTCTTTGTGTTTTCCCCTTTTACTCTATCTTGCTCTCTTGCACTCTGTCTTGCTTCTGCTTCGCTCTGTGGCTGCCCTTCAACTAATTTCCCTTGTCCAATTTATACTGTTTTGTGTTCCCCAGACTCTACCTCTTTTGCCACTTCTGTTTTATCCAATTTTGGTTTTAAATCCCTCTTAAGTTTTTTTCTGTCTTTCCAATTCACCCTCCCCATTACTTTGCCTTAGCCAAACTCTACCTTCATTTACCTCTACCTTGTTTTGGATTTTGCTCTTCCCATTTATTTTTGCTTTTGCTTTGGGGTATTATTTTGGCTTTGTTTTATTTTGGCTTCTTTCTTTCTTTATTTATTTATTTAGCGTATCCTCCAGAAGGTCCAGGGTTAGAGTAAAGCTAGGGTTAGGGTTAGGGTTAGGGTTAGGCATACCAACTAGGGTTTTCTTTTCTTTAGGGTGTGGTTAAGGTTAGGGTTAGAAAACTGGGGTCGGGGGTCCAGGGCAGTGACCAGGACACTAGGGAGGCACTGGCTGGTTAGGTGTGGGTGTCTGAAGCCACTCCCCTAAGGGAATGGAAGGTGCACGGTCCTTCCCTAGGTCCTGGCCACCACCCTATAAGTGGCCCCCGGTTTAAAACATTAGCCAAATCTTAGCTTTCCTTAGTTTAGTTTTAATATAGTTTCATTTAACTTATACTTTGTTTAGTTTTAATTTAGTTTAGTTTAGTTTCCCTTATTTGGTTTTAGTTAGTTAGCATATTTGCTATGGTTTCAAAAAATTAGCCACAATTAGCTCTTAGCATAGGTTACATCTACATTTAGGTTTACATTCACACTCACTTAGTTTTACATTCACACACTTGGTTTTACATCCCTTCACTTGGTTTCATTAATTTGGCGTACTTGCCCTTTACTCTTTGTTTTGTTTTTGTTTATTTTTGTTTATAGGTGCCTAGGGGCAACGTTTCGGCCATATTAGGCCTTCCTCAGGCCCCGGCACCTTTTCCCTTCTTTGTGTTTTCCCCTTTTACTCTATCTTGCTCTCTTGCACTCTGTCTTGCTTCTGCTTCGCTCTGTGGCTGCCCTTCAACTAATTTCCCTTGTCCAATTTATACTGTTTTGTGTTCCCCAGACTCTACCTCTTTTGCCACTTCTGTTTTATCCAATTTTGGTTTTAAATCCCTCTTAAGTTTTTTTCTGTCTTTCCAATTCACCCTCCCCATTACTTTGCCTTAGCCAAACTCTACCTTCATTTACCTCTACCTTGTTTTGGATTTTGCTCTTCCCATTTATTTTTGCTTTTGCTTTGGGGTATTATTTTGGCTTTGTTTTATTTTGGCTTCTTTCTTTCTTTATTTATTTATTTAGCGTATCCTCCAGAAGGTCCAGGGTTAGAGTAAAGCTAGGGTTAGGGTTAGGGTTAGGCATACCAACTAGGGTTTTCTTTTCTTTAGGGTGTGGTTAAGGTTAGGGTTAGAAAACTGGGGTCGGGGGTCCAGGGCAGTGACCAGGACACTAGGGAGGCACTGGCTGGTTAGGTGTGGGTGTCTGAAGCCACTCCCCTAAGGGAATGGAAGGTGCACGGTCCTTCCCTAGGTCCTGGCCACCACCCTATAAGTGGCCCCCGGTTTAAAACATTAGCCAAATCTTAGCTTTCCTTAGTTTAGTTTTAATATAGTTTCATTTAACTTATACTTTGTTTAGTTTTAATTTAGTTTAGTTTAGTTTCCCTTATTTGGTTTTAGTTAGTTAGCATATTTGCTATGGTTTCAAAAAATTAGCCACAATTAGCTCTTAGCATAGGTTACATCTACATTTAGGTTTACATTCACACTCACTTAGTTTTACATTCACACACTTGGTTTTACATCCCTTCACTTGGTTTCATTAATTTGGCGTACTTGCCCTTTACTCTTTGTTTTGTTTTTGTTTATTTTTGTTTATAGGTGCCTAGGGGCAACGTTTCGGCCATATTAGGCCTTCCTCAGGCCCCGGCACCTTTTCCCTTCTTTGTGTTTTCCCCTTTTACTCTATCTTGCTCTCTTGCACTCTGTCTTGCTTCTGCTTCGCTCTGTGGCTGCCCTTCAACTAATTTCCCTTGTCCAATTTATACTGTTTTGTGTTCCCCAGACTCTACCTCTTTTGCCACTTCTGTTTTATCCAATTTTGGTTTTAAATCCCTCTTAAGTTTTTTTCTGTCTTTCCAATTCACCCTCCCCATTACTTTGCCTTAGCCAAACTCTACCTTCATTTACCTCTACCTTGTTTTGGATTTTGCTCTTCCCATTTATTTTTGCTTTTGCTTTGGGGTATTATTTTGGCTTTGTTTTATTTTGGCTTCTTTCTTTCTTTATTTATTTATTTAGCGTATCCTCCAGAAGGTCCAGGGTTAGAGTAAAGCTAGGGTTAGGGTTAGGGTTAGGGTTAGGCATACCAACTAGGGTTTTCTTTTCTTTAGGGTGTGGTTAAGGTTAGGGTTAGAAAACTGGGGTCGGGGGTCCAGGGCAGTGACCAGGACACTAGGGAGGCACTGGCTGGTTAGGTGTGGGTGTCTGAAGCCACTCCCCTAAGGGAATGGAAGGTGCACGGTCCTTCCCTAGGTCCTGGCCACCACCCTATAAGTGGCCCCCGGTTTAAAACATTAGCCAAATCTTAGCTTTCCTTAGTTTAGTTTTAATATAGTTTCATTTAACTTATACTTTGTTTAGTTTTAATTTAGTTTAGTTTAGTTTCCCTTATTTGGTTTTAGTTAGTTAGCATATTTGCTATGGTTTCAAAAAATTAGCCACAATTAGCTCTTAGCATAGGTTACATCTACATTTAGGTTTACATTCACACTCACTTAGTTTTACATTCACACACTTGGTTTTACATCCCTTCACTTGGTTTCATTAATTTGGCGTACTTGCCCTTTACTCTTTGTTTTGTTTTTGTTTATTTTTGTTTATAGGTGCCTAGGGGCAACGTTTCGGCCATATTAGGCCTTCCTCAGGCCCCGGCACCTTTTCCCTTCTTTGTGTTTTCCCCTTTTACTCTATCTTGCTCTCTTGCACTCTGTCTTGCTTCTGCTTCGCTCTGTGGCTGCCCTTCAACTAATTTCCCTTGTCCAATTTATACTGTTTTGTGTTCCCCAGACTCTACCTCTTTTGCCACTTCTGTTTTATCCAATTTTGGTTTTAAATCCCTCTTAAGTTTTTTTCTGTCTTTCCAATTCACCCTCCCCATTACTTTGCCTTAGCCAAACTCTACCTTCATTTACCTCTACCTTGTTTTGGATTTTGCTCTTCCCATTTATTTTTGCTTTTGCTTTGGGGTATTATTTTGGCTTTGTTTTATTTTGGCTTCTTTCTTTCTTTATTTATTTATTTAGCGTATCCTCCAGAAGGTCCAGGGTTAGAGTAAAGCTAGGGTTAGGGTTAGGGTTAGGGTTAGGCATACCAACTAGGGTTTTCTTTTCTTTAGGGTGTGGTTAAGGTTAGGGTTAGAAAACTGGGGTCGGGGGTCCAGGGCAGTGACCAGGACACTAGGGAGGCACTGGCTGGTTAGGTGTGGGTGTCTGAAGCCACTCCCCTAAGGGAATGGAAGGTGCACGGTCCTTCCCTAGGTCCTGGCCACCACCCTATAAGTGGCCCCCGGTTTAAAACATTAGCCAAATCTTAGCTTTCCTTAGTTTAGTTTTAATATAGTTTCATTTAACTTATACTTTGTTTAGTTTTAATTTAGTTTAGTTTAGTTTCCCTTATTTGGTTTTAGTTAGTTAGCATATTTGCTATGGTTTCAAAAAATTAGCCACAATTAGCTCTTAGCATAGGTTACATCTACATTTAGGTTTACATTCACACTCACTTAGTTTTACATTCACACACTTGGTTTTACATCCCTTCACTTGGTTTCATTAATTTGGCGTACTTGCCCTTTACTCTTTGTTTTGTTTTTGTTTATTTTTGTTTATAGGTGCCTAGGGGCAACGTTTCGGCCATATTAGGCCTTCCTCAGGCCCCGGCACCTTTTCCCTTCTTTGTGTTTTCCCCTTTTACTCTATCTTGCTCTCTTGCACTCTGTCTTGCTTCTGCTTCGCTCTGTGGCTGCCCTTCAACTAATTTCCCTTGTCCAATTTATACTGTTTTGTGTTCCCCAGACTCTACCTCTTTTGCCACTTCTGTTTTATCCAATTTTGGTTTTAAATCCCTCTTAAGTTTTTTTCTGTCTTTCCAATTCACCCTCCCCATTACTTTGCCTTAGCCAAACTCTACCTTCATTTACCTCTACCTTGTTTTGGATTTTGCTCTTCCCATTTATTTTTGCTTTTGCTTTGGGGTATTATTTTGGCTTTGTTTTATTTTGGCTTCTTTCTTTCTTTATTTATTTATTTAGCGTATCCTCCAGAAGGTCCAGGGTTAGAGTAAAGCTAGGGTTAGGGTTAGGGTTAGGGTTAGGCATACCAACTAGGGTTTTCTTTTCTTTAGGGTGTGGTTAAGGTTAGGGTTAGAAAACTGGGGTCGGGGGTCCAGGGCAGTGACCAGGACACTAGGGAGGCACTGGCTGGTTAGGTGTGGGTGTCTGAAGCCACTCCCCTAAGGGAATGGAAGGTGCACGGTCCTTCCCTAGGTCCTGGCCACCACCCTATAAGTGGCCCCCGGTTTAAAACATTAGCCAAATCTTAGCTTTCCTTAGTTTAGTTTTAATATAGTTTCATTTAACTTATACTTTGTTTAGTTTTAATTTAGTTTAGTTTAGTTTCCCTTATTTGGTTTTAGTTAGTTAGCATATTTGCTATGGTTTCAAAAAATTAGCCACAATTAGCTCTTAGCATAGGTTACATCTACATTTAGGTTTACATTCACACTCACTTAGTTTTACATTCACACACTTGGTTTTACATCCCTTCACTTGGTTTCATTAATTTGGCGTACTTGCCCTTTACTCTTTGTTTTGTTTTTGTTTATTTTTGTTTATAGGTGCCTAGGGGCAACGTTTCGGCCATATTAGGCCTTCCTCAGGCCCCGGCACCTTTTCCCTTCTTTGTGTTTTCCCCTTTTACTCTATCTTGCTCTCTTGCACTCTGTCTTGCTTCTGCTTCGCTCTGTGGCTGCCCTTCAACTAATTTCCCTTGTCCAATTTATACTGTTTTGTGTTCCCCAGACTCTACCTCTTTTGCCACTTCTGTTTTATCCAATTTTGGTTTTAAATCCCTCTTAAGTTTTTTTCTGTCTTTCCAATTCACCCTCCCCATTACTTTGCCTTAGCCAAACTCTACCTTCATTTACCTCTACCTTGTTTTGGATTTTGCTCTTCCCATTTATTTTTGCTTTTGCTTTGGGGTATTATTTTGGCTTTGTTTTATTTTGGCTTCTTTCTTTCTTTATTTATTTATTTAGCGTATCCTCCAGAAGGTCCAGGGTTAGAGTAAAGCTAGGGTTAGGGTTAGGGTTAGGGTTAGGCATACCAACTAGGGTTTTCTTTTCTTTAGGGTGTGGTTAAGGTTAGGGTTAGAAAACTGGGGTTAGGGTTAGGGTTAGGGTTAGGGTTAGGGTTAGGGTTAGGGGGTTAGGGTTAGGGTTAGGGTTAGGGTTAGGGTTAGGGTTAGGGTTAGGGTTAGGTTAAGGGGATGAAAACCACCTATCGTCGCCCCCGACGATAACTTCAAAGGTGCATATCTCGGGAACGGAAGGTCGTAGAGACATGAAACCACCTTGTACCCCCCTATTTTCGGGTACGGGCTTTCCATTGGTACCACCCTCGAGCCTGTACAACGTTCGAGTCCGGAGATATGGCCGAAATAAAGTTTTTTTTTCCTGTATCTCCGGACAGGAAGGTCGTAGAGAGTCGTGGGTGGTACCGTTGGATGCAGAATGGTGGAATTATATTAGACGAACGTGGTTTCCAAGTGTCTAGGATGTACGGTTCGGGAGTTATTCAAGAAAAACGCTCGTCCAATCAGATCGCAGCATGCGAACCTGAGTGGAAAAATGACTAAGTGTCACAGCCGAAAAACTTCCTCCAGAAAGTAGTTAGGAGCACGTTTCAGACCATTTGGAGTCGATTGGTAGTGATTTTGCGAGATGTTTTTTCAAAATCATATATGGAGATCTACATGCAATAAGTAGCCATCAACATGAAAATGAGGGTTAGGGTTAGGGTTAGGTGTGGGGATCTCTCTTTCTTTAGGGTTAGGGTTATTAGGGTTAGGTGTGGGTGTCTGAAGCCACTCCCCTAAGGGAATGGAAGGTGCACGGTCCTTCCCTAGGTCCTGGCCACCACCCTATAAGTGGCCCCCGGTTTAAAACATTAGCCAAATCTTAGCTTTCCTTAGTTTAGTTTTAATATAGTTTCATTTAACTTATACTTTGTTTAGTTTTAATTTAGTTTAGTTTAGTTTCCCTTATTTGGTTTTAGTTAGTTAGCATATTTGCTATGGTTTCAAAAAATTAGCCACAATTAGCTCTTAGCATAGGTTACATCTACATTTAGGTTTACATTCACACTCACTTAGTTTTACATTCACACACTTGGTTTTACATCCCTTCACTTGGTTTCATTAATTTGGCGTACTTGCCCTTTACTCTTTGTTTTGTTTTTGTTTATTTTTGTTTATAGGTGCCTAGGGGCAACGTTTCGGCCATATTAGGCCTTCCTCAGGCCCCGGCACCTTTTCCCTTCTTTGTGTTTTCCCCTTTTACTCTATCTTGCTCTCTTGCACTCTGTCTTGCTTCTGCTTCGCTCTGTGGCTGCCCTTCAACTAATTTCCCTTGTCCAATTTATACTGTTTTGTGTTCCCCAGACTCTACCTCTTTTGCCACTTCTGTTTTATCCAATTTTGGTTTTAAATCCCTCTTAAGTTTTTTTCTGTCTTTCCAATTCACCCTCCCCATTACTTTGCCTTAGCCAAACTCTACCTTCATTTACCTCTACCTTGTTTTGGATTTTGCTCTTCCCATTTATTTTTGCTTTTGCTTTGGGGTATTATTTTGGCTTTGTTTTATTTTGGCTTCTTTCTTTCTTTATTTATTTATTTAGCGTATCCTCCAGAAGGTCCAGGGTTAGAGTAAAGCTAGGGTTAGGGTTAGGGTTAGGGTTAGGCATACCAACTAGGGTTTTCTTTTCTTTAGGGTGTGGTTAAGGTTAGGGTTAGAAAACTGGGGTCGGGGGTCCAGGGCAGTGACCAGGACACTAGGGAGGCACTGGCTGGTTAGGTGTGGGTGTCTGAAGCCACTCCCCTAAGGGAATGGAAGGTGCACGGTCCTTCCCTAGGTCCTGGCCACCACCCTATAAGTGGCCCCCGGTTTAAAACATTAGCCAAATCTTAGCTTTCCTTAGTTTAGTTTTAATATAGTTTCATTTAACTTATACTTTGTTTAGTTTTAATTTAGTTTAGTTTAGTTTCCCTTATTTGGTTTTAGTTAGTTAGCATATTTGCTATGGTTTCAAAAAATTAGCCACAATTAGCTCTTAGCATAGGTTACATCTACATTTAGGTTTACATTCACACTCACTTAGTTTTACATTCACACACTTGGTTTTACATCCCTTCACTTGGTTTCATTAATTTGGCGTACTTGCCCTTTACTCTTTGTTTTGTTTTTGTTTATTTTTGTTTATAGGTGCCTAGGGGCAACGTTTCGGCCATATTAGGCCTTCCTCAGGCCCCGGCACCTTTTCCCTTCTTTGTGTTTTCCCCTTTTACTCTATCTTGCTCTCTTGCACTCTGTCTTGCTTCTGCTTCGCTCTGTGGCTGCCCTTCAACTAATTTCCCTTGTCCAATTTATACTGTTTTGTGTTCCCCAGACTCTACCTCTTTTGCCACTTCTGTTTTATCCAATTTTGGTTTTAAATCCCTCTTAAGTTTTTTTCTGTCTTTCCAATTCACCCTCCCCATTACTTTGCCTTAGCCAAACTCTACCTTCATTTACCTCTACCTTGTTTTGGATTTTGCTCTTCCCATTTATTTTTGCTTTTGCTTTGGGGTATTATTTTGGCTTTGTTTTATTTTGGCTTCTTTCTTTCTTTATTTATTTATTTAGCGTATCCTCCAGAAGGTCCAGGGTTAGAGTAAAGCTAGGGTTAGGGTTAGGGTTAGGCATACCAACTAGGGTTTTCTTTTCTTTAGGGTGTGGTTAAGGTTAGGGTTAGAAAACTGGGGTCGGGGGTCCAGGGCAGTGACCAGGACACTAGGGAGGCACTGGCTGGTTAGGTGTGGGTGTCTGAAGCCACTCCCCTAAGGGAATGGAAGGTGCACGGTCCTTCCCTAGGTCCTGGCCACCACCCTATAAGTGGCCCCCGGTTTAAAACATTAGCCAAATCTTAGCTTTCCTTAGTTTAGTTTTAATATAGTTTCATTTAACTTATACTTTGTTTAGTTTTAATTTAGTTTAGTTTAGTTTCCCTTATTTGGTTTTAGTTAGTTAGCATATTTGCTATGGTTTCAAAAAATTAGCCACAATTAGCTCTTAGCATAGGTTACATCTACATTTAGGTTTACATTCACACTCACTTAGTTTTACATTCACACACTTGGTTTTACATCCCTTCACTTGGTTTCATTAATTTGGCGTACTTGCCCTTTACTCTTTGTTTTGTTTTTGTTTATTTTTGTTTATAGGTGCCTAGGGGCAACGTTTCGGCCATATTAGGCCTTCCTCAGGCCCCGGCACCTTTTCCCTTCTTTGTGTTTTCCCCTTTTACTCTATCTTGCTCTCTTGCACTCTGTCTTGCTTCTGCTTCGCTCTGTGGCTGCCCTTCAACTAATTTCCCTTGTCCAATTTATACTGTTTTGTGTTCCCCAGACTCTACCTCTTTTGCCACTTCTGTTTTATCCAATTTTGGTTTTAAATCCCTCTTAAGTTTTTTTCTGTCTTTCCAATTCACCCTCCCCATTACTTTGCCTTAGCCAAACTCTACCTTCATTTACCTCTACCTTGTTTTGGATTTTGCTCTTCCCATTTATTTTTGCTTTTGCTTTGGGGTATTATTTTGGCTTTGTTTTATTTTGGCTTCTTTCTTTCTTTATTTATTTATTTAGCGTATCCTCCAGAAGGTCCAGGGTTAGAGTAAAGCTAGGGTTAGGGTTAGGGTTAGGGTTAGGCATACCAACTAGGGTTTTCTTTTCTTTAGGGTGTGGTTAAGGTTAGGGTTAGAAAACTGGGGTCGGGGGTCCAGGGCAGTGACCAGGACACTAGGGAGGCACTGGCTGGTTAGGTGTGGGTGTCTGAAGCCACTCCCCTAAGGGAATGGAAGGTGCACGGTCCTTCCCTAGGTCCTGGCCACCACCCTATAAGTGGCCCCCGGTTTAAAACATTAGCCAAATCTTAGCTTTCCTTAGTTTAGTTTTAATATAGTTTCATTTAACTTATACTTTGTTTAGTTTTAATTTAGTTTAGTTTAGTTTCCCTTATTTGGTTTTAGTTAGTTAGCATATTTGCTATGGTTTCAAAAAATTAGCCACAATTAGCTCTTAGCATAGGTTACATCTACATTTAGGTTTACATTCACACTCACTTAGTTTTACATTCACACACTTGGTTTTACATCCCTTCACTTGGTTTCATTAATTTGGCGTACTTGCCCTTTACTCTTTGTTTTGTTTTTGTTTATTTTTGTTTATAGGTGCCTAGGGGCAACGTTTCGGCCATATTAGGCCTTCCTCAGGCCCCGGCACCTTTTCCCTTCTTTGTGTTTTCCCCTTTTACTCTATCTTGCTCTCTTGCACTCTGTCTTGCTTCTGCTTCGCTCTGTGGCTGCCCTTCAACTAATTTCCCTTGTCCAATTTATACTGTTTTGTGTTCCCCAGACTCTACCTCTTTTGCCACTTCTGTTTTATCCAATTTTGGTTTTAAATCCCTCTTAAGTTTTTTTCTGTCTTTCCAATTCACCCTCCCCATTACTTTGCCTTAGCCAAACTCTACCTTCATTTACCTCTACCTTGTTTTGGATTTTGCTCTTCCCATTTATTTTTGCTTTTGCTTTGGGGTATTATTTTGGCTTTGTTTTATTTTGGCTTCTTTCTTTCTTTATTTATTTATTTAGCGTATCCTCCAGAAGGTCCAGGGTTAGAGTAAAGCTAGGGTTAGGGTTAGGGTTAGGGTTAGGCATACCAACTAGGGTTTTCTTTTCTTTAGGGTGTGGTTAAGGTTAGGGTTAGAAAACTGGGGTCGGGGGTCCAGGGCAGTGACCAGGACACTAGGGAGGCACTGGCTGGTTAGGTGTGGGTGTCTGAAGCCACTCCCCTAAGGGAATGGAAGGTGCACGGTCCTTCCCTAGGTCCTGGCCACCACCCTATAAGTGGCCCCCGGTTTAAAACATTAGCCAAATCTTAGCTTTCCTTAGTTTAGTTTTAATATAGTTTCATTTAACTTATACTTTGTTTAGTTTTAATTTAGTTTAGTTTAGTTTCCCTTATTTGGTTTTAGTTAGTTAGCATATTTGCTATGGTTTCAAAAAATTAGCCACAAT
>NW_024469793.1:110000-112500 GCF_017976425.1 Toxotes jaculatrix
TTAGGGTTAGGGTTAGGGTTAGGGTTAGGGTTAGGTTAGGGTTAGGGTTAGGGTTAGGGTTAGGGTTAGGGTTAGGGGTTAGGGGTTAGGGTTAGGGTTAGGGTTAGGGTTAGGGGTTAGGGTTAGGGTTAGGGTTAGGGTTAGGTTAAGGGGATGAAAACCACCTATCGTCGCCCCCGACGATAACTTCAAAGGTGCATATCTCGGGAACGGAAGGTCGTAGAGACATGAAACCACCTTGTACCCCCCTATTTCCGGGTACGGGCTTTCCATTGGTACCACCCTCGAGCCTGTACAACGTTCGAGTCCGGAGATATGGCCGAAATAAAGTTTTTTTTTCCTGTATCTCCGGACAGGAAGGTCGTAGAGAGTCGTGGGTGGTACCGTTGGATGCAGAATGGTCGAATTATATTAGACGAACGTGGTTTCCAAGTGTCTAGGATGTACGGTTCGGGAGTTATTCAAGAAAAACGCTCGTCCAATCAGATCGCAGCATGCGAACCTGAGTGGAAAAATGACTAAGTGTCACAGCCGAAAAACTTCCTCCAGAAAGTAGTTAGGAGCACGTTTCAGACCATTTGGAGTCGATTGGTAGTGATTTTGCGAGATGTTTTTTCAAAATCATATATGGAGATCTACATGCAATAAGTAGCCATCAACATGAAAATGACTAATGACATAATAATGGAATCTTTAGTTGTGTTTCAGGGTTAGGGTTAGGGTTAGGGGTTAGGGTTTAGGTTTGAAACTACCCTCCCTAAGGGTTAGGGTTAGGGTTAGGGTTAGGTTAAGGGGATGAAAACCACCTATCGTCGCCCCCGACGATAACTTCAAAGGTTAGGGTTAGGGTTAGGGACATGGTTCAAAACCTGTCCCCCAACTGTGCGGGGGACAGGAAGTGCACGGTCCTTCCCCCAGTAGCCCCCATACCCCCGAGTCCGCGGTCCATTGTTGAAGGTACGGTCACGGGGTCGACCACGCTTTCCCCCGTACCGTACCATGACCCACTCACCCTCATCGGGAGGATAACCCATGATGAGGGTGGTTGGATTGGCCTTAGTTGTTGTTTTTTTTATATATATTTTTTAACTTAAAAGTAACTGAAATTGTTTTTAGAAAAATAAAAAAATAAAAGGGTTAGGGTTAGGGTTAGGGTTAGGGGTTAGGGGTTAGGGGTTAGGGTTAGGGTTAGGGTTAGGGTTAGGGTTAGGGTTAGGGTTAGGGTTAGGGTTAGGGTTAGGGTTAGGGTTAGGGTTAGGGTTAGGGTTAGGGTTAGGGTTAGGGTTAGGGTTAGGGTTAGGGTTAGGGTTAGGGTTAGGGTTAGGGTTAGGGTTAGGGTTAGGGTTAGGGTTAGGGTTAGGGTTAGGGTTAGGGTTAGGGTTAGGGTTAGGGTTAGGGTTAGGGTTAGGGTTAGGGTTAGGGTTAGGGTTAGGGTTAGGGTTAGGGTTAGGGTTAGGGTTAGGGTTAGGGTTAGGGTTAGGGTTAGGGTTAGGGTTAGGGTTAGGGTTAGGGTTAGGGTTAGGGTTAGGGTTAGGGTTAGGGTTAGGGTTAGGGTTAGGGTTAGGGTTAGGGTTAGGGTTAGGGTTAGGGTTAGGGTTAGGGTTAGGGTTAGGGTTAGGGTTAGGGTTAGGGTTAGGGTTAGGGTTAGGGTTAGGGTTAGGGTTAGGGTTAGGGTTAGGGTTAGGGTTAGGGTTAGGGTTAGGGTTAGGGTTAGGGTTAGGGTTAGGGTTAGGGTTAGGGTTAGGGTTAGGGTTAGGGTTAGGGTTAGGGTTAGGGTTAGGGTTAGGGTTAGGGTTAGGGTTAGGGTTAGGGTTAGGGTTAGGGTTAGGGTTAGGGTTAGGGTTAGGGTTAGGGTTAGGGTTAGGGTTAGGGTTAGGGTTAGGGTTAGGGTTAGGGTTAGGGTTAGGGTTAGGGTTAGGGTTAGGGTTAGGGTTAGGGTTAGGGTTAGGGTTAGGGTTAGGGTTAGGGTTAGGGTTAGGGTTAGGGTTAGGGTTAGGGTTAGGGTTAGGGTTAGGGTTAGGGTTAGGGTTAGGGTTAGGGTTAGGGTTAGGGTTAGGGTTAGGGTTAGGGTTAGGGTTAGGGTTAGGGTTAGGGTTAGGGTTAGGGTTAGGGTTAGGGTTAGGGTTAGGGTTAGGGTTAGGGTTAGGGTTAGGGTTAGGGTTAGGGTTAGGGTTAGGGTTAGGGTTAGGGTTAGGGTTAGGGTTAGGGTTAGGGTTAGGGTTAGGGTTAGGGTTAGGGTTAGGGTTAGGGTTAGGGTTAGGGTTAGGGTTAGGGTTAGGGTTAGGGTTAGGGTTAGGGTTAGGGTTAGGGTTAGGGTTAGGGTTAGGGTTAGGGTTAGGGTTAGGGTTAGGGTTAGGGTTAGGGTTAGGGTTAGGGTTAGGGTTAGGGTTAGGGTTAGGGTTAGGGTTAGGGTTAGGGTTAGGGTTAGGGTTAGGGTTAGGGTTAGGGTTAGGGTTAGGGTTAGGGTTAGGGTTAGGGTTAGGGTTAGGGTTAGGGTTAG
>NW_024469794.1:0-106269 GCF_017976425.1 Toxotes jaculatrix
GTGTCTTTCTGTCATCTGCAGTACCTGGCACTTTCAGGGCAAACGTTGTGAAAAACAGTCTCAAATGGCCAGGAACGGTCAAATTTTACCGTTTGAGCTGAAATGACAGCTTTGCATCATATGTGCTGCCGGCGTCAAAATAAGACTTTTTCCAGCATGGAAACACTATTTTACATTAGAAGAAGCATTTTGCAGAGTTTTCCCGTGTCTTTCTGTCATCTGCAGTACCTGGCACTTTCAGGGCAAACGTTGTGAAAAACACTCTCAAATTGGCATGAACGGTCAAATTTTACTGTTAGAGCTGAAATGAACGGTGTGTCTAAAATATGTTGCCGGCGTCAAAATAAGACTTTTTCCAGCATGGAAACACTATTTTACATTAGAAGAAGCATTTTGCAGAGTTTTTCCCGTGTCTTTCTGTCATCTGCAGTACCTGGCACTTTCAGGGCAAACGTTGTGAAAAACACTCTCAAATGGCCAGGAACGGTCAAATTTTACCGTTTGAGCTGAAATGACAGCTTTGCATCATATGTGCTGCCGGCGTCAAAATAAGACTTTTTCCAGCATGGAAACACTATTTTACATTAGAAGAAGCATTTTGCAGAGTTTTCCCGTGTGTTTCTGTCATCTGCAGTACCTGGCACTTTCAGGGCAAACGTTGTGAAAAACACTCTCAAATTGGCATGAACGGTCAAATTTTACTGTTAGAGCTGAAATGAACGGTGTGTCTAAAATATGTTGCCGGCGTCAAAAATAAGACTTTTTCCAGCATGGAAACACTATTTTACATTAGAAGAAGCATTTTGCAGAGTTTTCCCGTGTCTTTCTGTCATCTGCAGTACCTGGCACTTTCAGGGCAAACGTTGTGAAAAACACTCTCAAATTGGCATGAACGGTCAAATTTTACTGTTAGAGCTGAAATGAACGGTGTGTCTAAAATATGTTGCCGGCGTCAAAATAAGACTTTTTCCAGCATGGAAACACTATTTTATATTAGAAGAAGCATTTTGCAGAGTTTTCCCGTGTGTTTCTGTCATCTGCAGTACCTGGCACTTTCAGGGCAAACGTTGTGAAAAACACTCTCAAATTGGCATGAACGGTCAAATTTTACTGTTTAGAGCTGAAATGAACGGTATGTCTAAAATATGTTGCCGGCGTCAAAATAAGACTTTTTCCAGCATGGAAACACTATTTTACATTAGAAGAAGCATTTTGCAGAGTTTTCCCGTGTCTTTCTGTCATCTGCAGTACCTGGCACTTTCAGGGCAAACGTTGTGAAAAACACTCTCAAATTGGCATGAACGGTCAAATTTTACTGTTAGAGCTGAAATGAACGGTGTGTCTAAAATATGTTGCCGGCGTCAAAATAAGACTTTTTCCAGCATGGAAACACTATTTTACATTAGAAGAAGCATTTTGCAGAGTTTTCCCGTGTCTTTCTGTCATCTGCAGTACCTGGCACTTTCAGGGCAAACATTGTGAAAAACACTCTCAAATTGGCATGAACGGTCAATTTTACTGTTAGAGCTGAAATGAACGGTGTGTCTAAAATATGTTGCCGGCGTCAAAATAAGACTTTTTCCAGCATGGAAACACTATTTTATATTAGAAGAAGCATTTTTGCAGAGTTTTCCCGTGTGTTTCTGTCATCTGCAGTACCTGGCACTTTCAGGCAAACGTTGTGAAAAACACTCTCAAATTGGCATGAACGGTCAAATTTTACTGTTAGAGCTGAAATGAACGGTGTGTCTAAAATATGTTGCCGGCGTCAAAATAAGACTTTTTCCAGCATGGAAACACTATTTTATATTAGAAGAAGCATTTTGCAGAGTTTTCCCGTGTCTTTCTGTCATCTGCAGTACCTGGCACTTTCAGGGCAAACGTTGTGAAAAACACTCTCAAATTGGCATGAACGGTCAAATTTTACTGTTAGAGCTGAAATGAACGGTGTGTCTAAAATATGTTGCCGGCGTCAAAATAAGACTTTTTCCAGCATGGAAACACTATTTTATATTAGAAGAAGCATTTTGCAGAGTTTTCCCGTGTGTTTCTGTCATCTGCAGTACCTGGCACTTTCAGGGCAAACGTTTGTGAAAAACACTCTCAAATTGGCATGAACGGTCAAATTTTACTGTTAGAGCTGAAATGAACGGTGTGTCTAAAATATGTTGCCGGCGTCAAAATAAGACTTTTTCCAGCATGGAAACACTATTTTACATTAGAAGAAGCATTTTGCAGAGTTTTCCCGTGTCTTTCTGTCATCTGCAGTACCTGGCACTTTCAGGGCAAACGTTGTGAAAAACACTCTCAAATTGGCATGAACGGTCAAATTTTACTGTTAGAGCTGAAATGAACGGTGTGTCTAAAATATGTTGCCGGCGTCAAAATAAGACTTTTTCCAGCATGGAAACACTATTTTACATTAGAAGAAGCATTTTGCAGAGTTTTCCCGTGTCTTTCTGTCATCTGCAGTACCTGGCACTTTCAGGGCAAACGTTGTGAAAAACACTCTCAAATTGGCATGAACGGTCAAATTTTACTGTTAGAGCTGAAATGAACGGTGTGTCTAAAATATGTTGCCGGCGTCAAAATAAGACTTTTTCCAGCATGGAAACACTATTTTACATTAGAAGAAGCATTTTGCAGAGTTTTCCCGTGTGTTTCTGTCATCTGCAGTACCTGGCACTTTCAGGGCAAACGTTGTGAAAAACAGTCTCAAATGGCCAGGAACGGTCAAATTTTACCGTTTGAGCTGAAATGACAGCTTTGCATCATATGTGCTGCCGGCGTCAAAATAAGACTTTTTCCAGCATGGAAACACTATTTTACATTAGAAGAAGCATTTTGCAGAGTTTTCCCGTGTCTTTCTGTCATCTGCAGTACCTGGCACTTTCAGGGCAAACGTTGTGAAAAACACTCTCAAATTGGCATGAACGGTCAAATTTTACTGTTAGAGCTGAAATGAACGGTGTGTCTAAAATATGTTGCCGGCGTCAAAATAAGACTTTTTCCAGCATGGAAACACTATTTTACATTAGAAGAAGCATTTTGCAGAGTTTTCCCGTGTGTTTCTGTCATCTGCAGTACCTGGCAAACGTTGTGAAAAACACTCTCAAATGGCCAGGAAGTGTCAAATTTTACCGTTTGAGCTGAAATGACAGCTTTGCATCATATGTGCTGCCGGCGTCAAAATAAGACTTTTTCCAGCATGGAAACACTATTTTACATTAGAAGAAGCATTTTGCAGAGTTTTCCCGTGTGTTTCTGTCATCTGCAGTACCTGGCACTTTCAGGGCAAACGTTGTGAAAAACACTCTCAAATTGGCATGAACGGTCAAATTTTACTGTTAGAGCTGAAATGAACGGGTGTGTCTAAAATATGTTAGCCGGCGTCAAAATAAGACTTTTTCCAGCATGGAAACACTATTTTACATTAGAAGAAGCATTTTGCAGAGTTTTCCCGTGTGTTTCTGTCATCTGCAGTACCTGGCACTTTCAGGGCAAACGTTGTGAAAAACAGTCTCAAATGGCCAGGAACGGTCAAATTTTACCGTTTGAGCTGAAATGACAGCTTTGCATCATATGTGCTGCCGGCGTCAAAATAAGACTTTTTTCCAGCATGGAAACACTATTTTACATTAGAAGAAGCATTTTGCAGAGTTTTCCCGTGTGTTTCTGTCATCTGCAGTACCTGGCACTTTCAGGGCAAACGTTGTGAAAAACACTCTCAAATGGCCAGGAACGGTCAAATTTTACTGTTAGAGCTGAAATGAACGGTGTGTCTAAAATATGTTGCCGGCGTCAAAATAAGGACTTTTTCCAGCATGGAAACACTATTTTACATTAGAAGAAGCATTTTGCAGAGTTTTCCCGTGTGTTTCTGTCATCTGCAGTACCTGGCACTTTCAGGGCAAACGTTGTGAAAAACACTCTCAAATTGGCATGAACGGTCAAATTTTACTGTTAGAGCTGAAATGAACGGTGGTGTCTAAAATATGTTGCCGGCGTCAAAATAAGACTTTTTCCAGCATGGAAACACTATTTTACATTAGAAGAAGCATTTTGCAGAGTTTTCCCGTGTCTTTCTGTCATCTGCAGTACCTGGCACTTTCAGGGCAAACGTTGTGAAAAACAGTCTCAAATGGCCAGGAACGGTCAAATTTTTACCGTTTTGAGCTGAAATGACAGCTTTGCATCATATGTGCTGCCGGCGTCAAAATAAGACTTTTTCCAGCATGGAAACACTATTTTACATTAGAAGAAGCATTTTGCAGAGTTTTCCCGTGTGTTTCTGTCATCTGCAGTACCTGGCACTTTCAGGGCAAACGTTGTGAAAAACAGTCTCAAATGGCCAGGAACGGTCAATTTTACTGTTAGAGCTGAAATGAACGGTGTGTCTAAAATATGTTGCCGGGCGTCAAAATAAGACTTTTTCCAGCATGGAAACATCTATTTTACATTAGAAGAAGCATTTTGCAGAGTTTTCCCGTGTCTTTCTGTCATCTGCAGTACCTGGCACTTTCAGGGCAAACGTTGTGAAAAAACACTCTCAAATTGGCATGAACGGTCAAATTTTACTGTTAGAGCTGAAATGAACGGTGTGTCTAAAATATGTTGCCGGCGTCAAAATAAGACTTTTTCCAGCATGGAAACACTATTTTATATTAGAAGAAGCATTTTGCAGAGTTTTCCCGTGTCTTTCTGTCATCTGCAGTACCTGGCACTTTCAGGGCAAACGTTGTGAAAAACACTCTCAAATTGGCATGAACGGTCAAATTTTACTGTTAGAGCTGAAATGAACGGTGTGTCTAAAATATGTTGCCGGCGTCAAAATAAGACTTTTTCCAGCATGGAAACACAATTTTACATTAGAAGAAGCATTTTGCAGAGTTTTCCCGTGTCTTTCTGTCATCTGCAGTACCTGGCACTTTCAGGGCAAACGTTGTGAAAAACACTCTCAAATTGGCATGAACGGTCAAATTTTACTGTTAGAGCTGAAATGAACGGTGTGTCTAAAATATGTTGCCGGCGTCAAAATAAGACTTTTTCCAGCATGGAAACACTATTTTACATTAGAAGAAGCATTTTGCAGAGTTTTCCCGTGTGTTTCTGTCATCTGCAGTACCTGGCACTTTCAGGGCAAACGTTGTGAAAAACAGTCTCAAATGGCCAGGAACGGTCAAATTTTACCGTTTGAGCTGAAATGACAGCTTTGCATCATATGTACTGCCGGCGTCAAAATAAGACTTTTTTCCAGCATGGAAACACTATTTTACATTAGAAGAAGCATTTTGCAGAGTTTTCCGTGTGTTTCTGTCATCTGCAGTACCTGGCACTTTCAGGGCAAACGTTGTGAAAAACAGTCTCAAATGGCCAGGAACGGTCAAATTTTACCGTTTGAGCTGAAATGACAGCTTTGCATCATATGTGCTGCCGGCGTCAAAATAAGACTTTTTCCAGCATGGAAACACTATTTTACATTAGAAGAAGCATTTTGCAGAGTTTTCCCGTGTGTTTCTGTCATCTGCAGTACCTGGCACTTTCAGGGCAAACGTTGTGAAAAACACTCTCAAATTGGCATGAACGGTCAAATTTTACTGTTAGAGCTGAAATGAACGGTGTGTCTAAAATATGTTGCCGGCGTCAAAATAAGACTTTTTCCAGCATGGAAACACTATTTTACATTAGAAGAAGCATTTTGCAGAGTTTTCCCGTGTGTTTCTGTCATCTGCAGTACCTGGCACTTTCAGGGCAAACGTTGTGAAAAACACTCTCAAATTGGCATGAACGGTCAAATTTTACTGTTAGAGCTGAAATGAACGGTGTGTCTAAAATATGTTGCCGGCGTCAAAATAAGACTTTTTCCAGCATGGAAACACTATTTTACATTAGAAGAAGCATTTTGCAGAGTTTTCCCGTGTCTTTCTGTCATCTGCAGTACCTGGCACTTTCAGGGCAAACGTTGTGAAAAACACTCTCAAATTGGCATGAACGGTCAAATTTTACTGTTAGAGCTGAAATGAACGGTGGTGTCTAAAATATGTTGCCGGCGTCAAAATAAGACTTTTTCCAGCATGGAAACACTATTTTATATTAGAAGAAGCATTTTGCAGAGTTTTCCCGTGTCTTTCTGTCATCTGCAGTACCTGGCACTTTCAGGGCAAACGTTGTGAAAAACACTCTCAAATTGGCATGAACGGTCAAATTTTACTGTTAGAGCTGAAATGAACGGTGTGTCTAAAATATGTTGCCCGGCGTCAAAATAAGACTTTTTCCAGCATGGAAACACTATTTTACATTAGAAGAAGCATTTTGCAGAGTTTTCCCGTGTGTTTCTGTCATCTGCAGTACCTGGCACTTTCAGGGCAAACGTTGTGAAAAACAGTCTCAAATGGCCAGGAACGGTCAAATTTTACCGTTTGAGCTGAAATGACAGCTTTGCATCATATGTGCTGCCGGCGTCAAAATAAGACTTTTTCCAGCATGGAAACACTATTTTACATTAGAAGAAGCATTTTGCAGAGTTTTCCCGTGTGTTTCTGTCATCTGCAGTACCTGGCACTTTCAGGGCAAACGTTGTGAAAAACAGTCTCAAATGGCCAGGAACGGTCAAATTTTACCGTTTGAGCTGAAATGACAGCTTTGCATCATATGTACTGCCGGCGTCAAAATAAGACTTTTTCCAGCATGGAAACACTATTTTACATTAGAAGAAGCATTTTGCAGAGTTTTCCCGTGTCTTTCTGTCATCTGCAGTACCTGGCACTTTCAGGGCAAACGTTGTGAAAAACACTCTCAAATTGGCATGAACGGTCAAATTTTACTGTTAGAGCTGAAATGAACGGTGTGTCTAAAATATGTTGCCGGCGTCAAAATAAGACTTTTTCCAGCATGGAAACACTATTTTACATTAGAAGAAGCATTTTGCAGAGTTTTCCCGTGTCTTTCTGTCATCTGCAGTACCTGGCACTTTCAGGGCAAACGTTGTGAAAAACAGTCTCAAATGGCCAGGAACGGTCAAATTTTACCGTTTGAGCTGAAATGACAGCTTTGCATCATATGTGCTGCCGGCGTCAAAATAAGACTTTTTCCAGCATGGAAACACTATTTTACATTAGAAGAAGCATTTTGCAGAGTTTTCCCTGTGTGTTTCTGTCATCTGCAGTACCTGGCACTTTCAGGGCAAACGTTGTGAAAAAACAGTCTCAAATGGCCAGGAACGGTCAAATTTTACTGTTAGAGCTGAAATGAACGGTGTGTCTAAAATATGTTGCCGGCGTCAAAATAAGACTTTTTCCAGCATGGGAAACACTATTTTACATTAGAAGAAGCATTTTTGCAGAGTTTTCCCGTGTGTTTCTGTCATCTGCAGTACCTGGCACTTTCAGGGCAAACGTTGTGAAAAACACTCTCAAATTGGCATGAACGGTCAAATTTTACTGTTAGAGCTGAAATGAACGGTGTGTCTAAAATATGTTGCCGGCGTCAAAATAAGACTTTTTCCAGCATGGAAACACTATTTTACATTAGAAGAAGCATTTTGCAGAGTTTTCCCGTGTCTTTCTGTCATCTGCAGTACCTGGCACTTTCAGGGCAAAACGTTGTGAAAAACCACTCTCAAATTGGCATGAACGGTCAAATTTTACTGTTAGAGCTGAAATGAACGGTGTGTCTAAAATATGTTGCCGGCGTCAAAATAAGACTTTTTCCAGCATGGAAACACTATTTTACATTAGAAGAAGCATTTTGCAGAGTTTTCCCGTGTGTTTCTGTCATCTGCAGTACCTGGCACTTTCAGGGCAAACGTTGTGAAAAACAGTCTCAAATGGCCAGGAACGGTCAAATTTTACCGTTTGAGCTGAAATGACAGCTTTGCATCATATGTGCTGCCGGCGTCAAAAATAAGACTTTTTTCCAGCATGGAAACACTATTTTACATTAGAAGAAGCATTTTGCAGAGTTTTCCCGTGTCTTTCTGTCATCTGCAGTACCTGGCACTTTCAGGGCAAACGTTGTGAAAAACAGTCTCAAATGGCCAGGAACGGTCAAATTTTACTGTTAGAGCTGAAATGAACGGTGTGTCTAAAATATGTTGCCGGCGTCAAAATAAGACTTTTTCCAGCATGGAAACACTATTTTACATTAGAAGAAGCATTTTGCAGAGTTTTCCCCGTGTCTTTCTGTCATCTGCAGTACCTGGCACTTTCAGGGCAAACGTTGTGAAAAACACTCTCAAATTGGCATGAACGGTCAAATTTTACTGTTAGAGCTGAAAGTGAACGGGTGTGTCTAAAATATGTTGCCGGCGTCAAAATAAGACTTTTTCCAGCATGGAAACACTATTTTACATTAGAAGAAGCATTTTGCAGAGTTTTCCCGTGTCTTTCTGTCATCTGCAGTACCTGGCACTTTCAGGGCAAACGTTGTGAAAAACACTCTCAAATTGGCATGAACGGTCAAATTTTACTGTTAGAGCTGAAATGAACGGGTGTGTCTAAAATATGTTGCCGGCGTCAAAATAAGACTTTTTCCAGCATGGAAACACTATTTTATATTAGAAGAAGCATTTTGCAGAGTTTTCCCGTGTGTTTCTGTCATATGCAGTACCTGGCACTTTCAGGGCAAACGTTGTGAAAAACACTCTCAAATTGGCATGAACGGTCAAATTTTACTGTTAGAGCTGAAATGAACGGTGTGTCTAAAATATGTTGCCGGCGTCAAAATAAGACTTTTTCCAGCATGGAAACACTATTTTACATTAGAAGAAGCATTTTGCAGAGTTTTCCCGTGTGTTTCTGGTCATCTGCAGTACCTGGCACTTTCAGGGCAAACGTTGTGAAAAACACTCTCAAATGGCCAGGAACGGTCAAATTTTACCGTTTGAGCTGAAATGACAGCTTTGCATCATATGTGCTGCCGGCGTCAAAATAAGACTTTTTCCAGCATGGAAACACTATTTTACATTAGAAGAAGCATTTTGCAGAGTTTTCCCGTGTGTTTCTGTCATCTGCAGTACCTGGCACTTTCAGGGCAAACGTTGTGAAAAACACTCTCAAATGGCCAGGAACGGTCAAATTTTACTGTTAGAGCTGAAATGAAACGGTGTGTCTAAAATATGTTGCCGGCGTCAAAATAAGACTTTTTTCCAGCATGGAAACACTATTTTACATTAGAAGAAGCATTTTGCAGAGTTTTCCCGTGTGTTTCTGTCATCTGCAGTACCTGGCACTTTCAGGGCAAACGTTGTGAAAAACAGTCTCAAATGGCCAGGAACGGTCAAATTTTACCGTTTGAGCTGAAATGACAGCTTTGCATCATATGTACTGCCGGCGTCAAAATAAGACTTTTTCCAGCATGGAAACACTATTTTACATTAGAAGAAGCATTTTGCAGAGTTTTCCCGTGTGTTTCTGTCATCTGCAGTACCTGGCACTTTCAGGGCAAACGTTGTGAAAAAACACTCTCAAATTGGCATGAACGGTCAAATTTTACTGTTAGAGCTGAAATGAACGGTGTGTCTAAAATATGTTGCCGGCGTCAAAATAAGACTTTTTCCAGCATGGAAACACTATTTTACATTAGAAGAAGCATTTTGCAGAGTTTTCCCGTGTCTTTCTGTCATCTGCAGTACCTGGCACTTTCAGGGCAAACGTTGTGAAAAACACTCTCAAATGGCCAGGAACGGTCAAATTTTACCGTTTGAGCTGAAATGACAGCTTTGCATCATATGTGCTTGCCGGCGTCAAAATAAGACTTTTTCCAGCATGGAAACACTATTTTACATTAGAAGAAGCATTTTGCAGAGTTTTCCCGTGTGTTTCTGTCATCTGCAGTACCTGGCACTTTCAGGGCAAACGTTGTGAAAAACACTCTCAAATTGGCATGAACGGTCAAATTTTACTGTTTAGAGCTGAAATGAAACGGTGTGTCTAAAATATGTTGCCGGCGTCAAAATAAGACTTTTTCCAGCATGGAAACACTATTTTACATTAGAAGAAGCATTTTGCAGAGTTTTCCCGTGTCTTTCTGTCATCTGCAGTACCTGGCACTTTCAGGGCAAACGTTGTGAAAAACAGTCTCAAATGGCCAGGAACGGTCAAATTTTACCGTTTGAGCTGAAATGACAGCTTTGCATCATATGTGCTGCCGGCGTCAAAATAAGACTTTTTCCAGCATGGAAACACTATTTTACATTAGAAGAAGCATTTTGCAGAGTTTTCCCGTGTCTTTCTGTCATCTGCAGTACCTGGCACTTTCAGGGGCAAACGTTGTGAAAAACAGTCTCAAATGGCCAGGAACGGTCAAATTTTACTGTTAGAGCTGAAATGAACGGTGTGTCTAAAAATATGTTGCCGGCGTCAAAATAAGACTTTTTCCAGCATGGAAACACTATTTTACATTAGAAGAAGCATTTTGCAGAGTTTTCCCGTGTCTTTCTGTC
Source organism: Toxotes jaculatrix (assembly GCF_017976425.1). Taxonomy (NCBI): domain Eukaryota; kingdom Metazoa; phylum Chordata; class Actinopteri; family Toxotidae; genus Toxotes; species Toxotes jaculatrix. Next base: position 10,442 of record NW_024469794.1, read on the forward strand.
ATCTGCAGTACCTGGCACTTTCAGGGCAAACGTTGTGAAAAACACTCTCAAATTGGCATGAACGGTCAAATTTTACTGTTAGAGCTGAAATGAACGGTGTGTCTAAAATATGTTGCCGGCGTCAAAATAAGACTTTTTCCAGCATGGAAACACTATTTTACATTAGAAGAAGCATTTTGCAGAGTTTTCCCGTGTCTTTCTGTCATCTGCAGTACCTGGCACTTTCAGGGCAAACGTTGTGAAAAACACTCTCAAATTGGCATGAACGGTCAAATTTTACTGTTAGAGCTGAAATGAACGGTGTGTCTAAAATATGTTGCCGGCGTCAAAATAAGACTTTTTCCAGCATGGAAACACTATTTTACATTAGAAGAAGCATTTTGCAGAGTTTTCCCGTGTGTTTCTGTCATCTGCAGTACCTGGCACTTTCAGGGCAAACGTTGTGAAAAACACTCTCAAATTGGCATGAACGGTCAAATTTTACTGTTAGAGCTGAAATGAACGGTGTGTCTAAAATATGTTGCCGGCGTCAAAATAAGACTTTTTCCAGCATGGAAACACTATTTTACATTAGAAGAAGCATTTTGCAGAGTTTTCCCGTGTCTTTCTGTCATCTGCAGTACCTGGCACTTTCAGGGCAAACGTTGTGAAAAACACTCTCAAATTGGCATGAACGGTCAAATTTTACTGTTAGAGCTGAAATGAACGGGTGGTGTCTAAAATATGTTGCCGGCGTCAAAATAAGACTTTTTCCAGCATGGAAACACTATTTTACATTAGAAGAAGCATTTTGCAGAGTTTTCCGTGTCTTTCTGTCATCTGCAGTACCTGGCACTTTCAGGGCAAACGTTGTGAAAAAACACTCTCAAATTGGCATGAACGGTCAAATTTTACTGTTAGAGCTGAAATGAACGGTGTGTCTAAAATATGTTGCCGGCGTCAAAATAAGACTTTTTCCAGCATGGAAACACTATTTTACATTAGAAGAAGCATTTTGCAGAGTTTTCCCGTGTGTTTCTGTCATCTGCAGTACCTGGCACTTTCAGGGCAAACGTTGTGAAAAACACTCTCAAATTGGCATGAACGGTCAAATTTTACTGTTAGAGCTGAAATGAACGGTGTGTCTAAAATATGTTGCCGGCGTCAAAATAAGACTTTTTCCAGCATGGAAACACTATTTTACATTAGAAGAAGCATTTTGCAGAGTTTTCCCGTGTGTTTCTGTCATCTGCAGTACCTGGCACTTTCAGGGCAAACGTTGTGAAAAACACTCTCAAATTGGCATGAACGGTCAAATTTTACTGTTAGAGCTGAAATGAAACGGTGTGTCTAAAATATGTTGCCGGCGTCAAAATAAGACTTTTTCCAGCATGGAAACACTATTTTACATTAGAAGAAGCATTTTGCAGAGTTTTCCCGTGTCTTTCTGTCATCTGCAGTACCTGGCACTTTCAGGGCAAACGTTGTGAAAAACACTCTCAAATTGGCATGAACGGTCAAATTTTACTGTTAGAGCTGAAATGAACGGGTGTCTAAAAATATGTTTGCCGGCGTCAAAATAAGACTTTTTCCAGCATGGAAACACTATTTTACATTAGAAGAAGCATTTTGCAGAGTTTTCCCGTGTGTTTCTGTCATCTGCAGTACCTGTACTGGCACTTTCAGGGCAAACGTTGTGAAAAACACTCTCAAATTGGCATGAACGGTCAAATTTTACTGTTAGAGCTGAAATGAACGGTGTGTCTAAAATATGTTGCCGGCGTCAAAATAAGACTTTTTCCAGCATGGAAACACTATTTTACATTAGAAGAAGCATTTTGCAGAGTTTTCCGTGTCTTTCTGTCATCTGCAGTACCTGGCACTTTCAGGCAAACGTTGTGAAAAACAGTCTCAAATGGCCAGGAACGGTCAAATTTTACCGTTTGAGCTGAAATGACAGCTTTGCATCATATGTGCTGCCGGCGTCAAAATAAGACTTTTTCCAGCATGGAAACACTATTTTACATTAGAAGAAGCATTTTGCAGAGTTTTCCCGTGTTCTTTCTGTCATCTGCAGTACCTGGCACTTTCAGGGCAAACGTTGTGAAAAAACCGTCTCAAATGGCAGAACGGTCAAATTTTACTGTTAGAGCTGAAATGAACGGTGTGTCTAAAATATGTTGCCGGCGTCAAAATAAGACTTTTTCCAGCATGGAAACACTATTTTACATTAGAAGAAGCATTTTGCAGAGTTTTCCCGTGTCTTTCTGTCATCTGCAGTACCTGGCACTTTCAGGGCAAACGTTGTGAAAAACACTCTCAAATTGGCATGGAACGGTCAAATTTTACTGTTAGAGCTGAAATGAACGGTGTGTCTAAAATATGTTGCCGGCGTCAAAATAAGACTTTTTCCAGCATGGAAACACTATTTTACATTAGAAGAAGCATTTTGCAGAGTTTTCCCGTGTCTTTCTGTCATCTGCAGTACCTGGCACTTTCAGGGCAAACGTTGTGAAAAACACTCTCAAATTGGCATGAACGGTCAAATTTTACTGTTAGAGCTGAAATGAACGGTGTGTCTAAAATATGTTGCCGGCGTCAAAATAAGACTTTTTCCAGCATGGGAAACACTATTTTACATTAGAAGAAGCATTTTGCAGAGTTTTCCCGTGTGTTTCTGTCATCTGCAGTACCTGGCACTTTCAGGGCAAACGTTGTGAAAAACACTCTCAAATTGGCATGAACGGTCAAATTTTACTGTTAGAGCTGAAATGAACGGTGTGTCTAAAATATGTTGCCGGCGTCAAAATAAGACTTTTTCCAGCATGGAAACACTATTTTACATTAGAAGAAGCATTTTGCAGAGTTTTCCCGTGTCTTTCTGTCATCTGCAGTACCTGGCACTTTCAGGGCAAACGTTGTGAAAAACACTCTCAAATTGGCATGAACGGTCAAATTTTACTGTTAGAGCTGAAATGAACGGTGTGTCTAAAATATGTTGCCGGCGTCAAAATAAGACTTTTTCCAGCATGGAAACACTATTTTACATTAGAAGAAGCATTTTGCAGAGTTTTCCCGTGTCTTTCTGTCATCTGCAGTACCTGGCACTTTCAGGGCAAACGTTGTGAAAAACACTCTCAAATTGGCATGAACGGTCAAATTTTACTGTTAGAGCTGAAATGAACGGTGTGTCTAAAATATGTTGCCGGCGTCAAAATAAGACTTTTTCCAGCATGGAAACACTATTTTACATTAGAAGAAGCATTTTGCAGAGTTTTCCCGTGTCTTTCTGTCATCTGCAGTACCTGGCACTTTCAGGGCAAACGTTGTGAAAAACAGTCTCAAATGGCCAGGAACGGTCAAATTTTACCGTTTGAGCTGAAATGACAGCTTTGCATCATATGTGCTGCCGGCGTCAAAATAAGACTTTTTCCAGCATGGAAACACTATTTTACATTAGAAGAAGCATTTTGCAGAGTTTTCCCGTGTGTTTCTGTCATCTGCAGTACCTGGCACTTTCAGGGCAAACGTTGTGAAAAAACAGTCTCAAATGGCCAGGAACGGTCAAATTTTACCGTTTGAGCTGAAATGACAGCTTTGCATCATATGTGCTGCCGGCGTCAAAATAAGACTTTTTCCAGCATGGAAACACTATTTTACATTAGAAGAAGCATTTTGCAGAGTTTTCCCGTGTCTTTCTGTCATCTGCAGTACCTGGCACTTTCAGGGCAAACGTTGTGAAAAACAGTCTCAAATGGCCAGGAACGGTCAAATTTTACTGTTAGAGCTGAAATGAACGGTGTGTCTAAAATATGTTGCCGGCGTCAAAATAAGACTTTTTCCAGCATGGAAACACTATTTTACATTAGAAGAAGCATTTTGCAGAGTTTTCCCGTGTCTTTCTGTCATCTGCAGTACCTGGCACTTTCAGGGCAAACGTTGTGAAAAACACTCTCAAATTGGCATGAACGGTCAAATTTTACTGTTAGAGCTGAAATGAACGGTGTGTCTAAAATATGTTGCCGGCGTCAAAATAAGACTTTTTCCAGCATGGAAACACTATTTTACATTAGAAGAAGCATTTTGCAGAGTTTTCCCGTGTCTTTCTGTCATCTGCAGTACCTGGCACTTTCAGGGCAAACGTTGTGAAAAACACTCTCAAATTGGCATGAACGGTCAAATTTTACTGTTAGAGCTGAAATGAACGGTGTGTCTAAAATATGTTGCCGGCGTCAAAATAAGACTTTTTCCAGCATGGAAACACTATTTTACATTAGAAGAAGCATTTTGCAGAGTTTTCCCGTGTCTTTCTGTCATCTGCAGTACCTGGCACTTTCAGGGCAAACGTTGTGAAAAACACTCTCAAATTGGCATGAACGGTCAAATTTTACTGTTAGAGCTGAAATGAACGGTGTGTCTAAAATATGTTGCCGGCGTCAAAATAAGACTTTTTCCAGCATGGAAACACTATTTTACATTAGAAGAAGCATTTTGCAGAGTTTTCCCGTGTCTTTCTGTCATCTGCAGTACCTGGCACTTTCAGGGCAAACGTTGTGAAAAACACTCTCAAATTGGCATGAACGGTCAAATTTTACTGTTAGAGCTGAAATGAACGGTGTGTCTAAAATATGTTGCCGGCGTCAAAATAAGACTTTTTCCAGCATGGAAACACTATTTTACATTAGAAGAAGCATTTTGCAGAGTTTTCCCGTGTGTTTCTGTCATCTGCAGTACCTGGCACTTTCAGGGCAAACGTTGTGAAAAACAGTCTCAAATGGCCAGGAACGGTCAAATTTTACCGTTTGAGCTGAAATGACAGCTTTGCATCATATGTGCTGCCGGCGTCAAAATAAGACTTTTTCCAGCATGGAAACACTATTTTACATTAGAAGAAGCATTTTGCAGAGTTTTCCCGTGTCTTTCTGTCATCTGCAGTACCTGGCACTTTCAGGGCAAACGTTGTGAAAAACAGTCTCAAATGGCCAGGAACGGTCAAATTTTACTGTTAGAGCTGAAATGAACGGTGTGTCTAAAATATGTTGCCGGCGTCAAAATAAGACTTTTTCCAGCATGGAAACACTATTTTACATTAGAAGAAGCATTTTGCAGAGTTTTCCCGTGTCTTTCTGTCATCTGCAGTACCTGGCACTTTCAGGGCAAACGTTGTGAAAAACACTCTCAAATTGGCATGAACGGTCAAATTTTACTGTTAGAGCTGAAATGAACGGTGTGTCTAAAATATGTTGCCGGCGTCAAAATAAGACTTTTTCCAGCATGGAAACACTATTTTACATTAGAAGAAGCATTTTGCAGAGTTTTCCCGTGTCTTTCTGTCATCTGCAGTACCTGGCACTTTCAGGGCAAACGTTGTGAAAAACACTCTCAAATTGGCATGAACGGTCAAATTTTACTGTTAGAGCTGAAATGAACGGTGTGTCTAAAATATGTTGCCGGCGTCAAAATAAGACTTTTTCCAGCATGGAAACACTATTTTACATTAGAAGAAGCATTTTGCAGAGTTTTCCCGTGTGTTTCTGTCATCTGCAGTACCTGGCACTTTCAGGGCAAACGTTGTGAAAAACACTCTCAAATTGGCATGAACGGTCAAATTTTACTGTTAGAGCTGAAATGAACGGTGTGTCTAAAATATGTTGCCGGCGTCAAAATAAGACTTTTTCCAGCATGGAAACACTATTTTACATTAGAAGAAGCATTTTGCAGAGTTTTCCCGTGTCTTTCTGTCATCTGCAGTACCTGGCACTTTCAGGGCAAACGTTGTGAAAAACACTCTCAAATTGGCATGAACGGTCAAATTTTACTGTTAGAGCTGAAATGAACGGTGTGTCTAAAATATGTTGCCGGCGTCAAAATAAGACTTTTTCCAGCATGGAAACACTATTTTACATTAGAAGAAGCATTTTGCAGAGTTTTCCCGTGTCTTTCTGTCATCTGCAGTACCTGGCACTTTCAGGGCAAACGTTGTGAAAAACACTCTCAAATTGGCATGAACGGTCAAATTTTACTGTTAGAGCTGAAATGAACGGTGTGTCTAAAATATGTTGCCGGCGTCAAAATAAGACTTTTTCCAGCATGGAAACACTATTTTACATTAGAAGAAGCATTTTGCAGAGTTTTCCCGTGTCTTTCTGTCATCTGCAGTACCTGGCACTTTCAGGGCAAACGTTGTGAAAAACAGTCTCAAATGGCCAGGAACGGTCAAATTTTACCGTTTGAGCTGAAATGACAGCTTTGCATCATATGTGCTGCCGGCGTCAAAATAAGACTTTTTCCAGCATGGAAACACTATTTTACATTAGAAGAAGCATTTTGCAGAGTTTTCCCGTGTGTTTCTGTCATCTGCAGTACCTGGCACTTTCAGGGCAAACGTTGTGAAAAACAGTCTCAAATGGCCAGGAACGGTCAAATTTTACCGTTTGAGCTGAAATGACAGCTTTGCATCATATGTGCTGCCGGCGTCAAAATAAGACTTTTTCCAGCATGGAAACACTATTTTACATTAGAAGAAGCATTTTGCAGAGTTTTCCCGTGTCTTTCTGTCATCTGCAGTACCTGGCACTTTCAGGGCAAACGTTGTGAAAAACACTCTCAAATTGGCATGAACGGTCAAATTTTACCGTTTGAGCTGAAATTTAGCGTTCCAGCCAGTTCCAGGTGGTGTTTTTACCAGTGTGTGCCCTGAAAATACCACATCCTACAAATCACAGAAACATACTGGAAAACTCTGCAAAATACTTCTTCTAGTTGACAACACTGTTTCCATGCTGGAAAAAGTCTTATTTTGATGCCAGCAACATATTTTATACACACCTTTCATTTCAGCTCTAGCGTTAGAATTTTACCGTTCCAGATCTTCTTTTTCCCAGCGTCTGCCCTGAAAATTTCACATACTGGGGATCACACAAACATACGGGAAAATTCTGCAAAATGCTTCTTCTAATTGAAAATACTGTTTCCATGCTGAAAAACTAATTTTGACACCAGCAGCAACAGGACTGGACTGGGACAAAAAATCGGCCCTGGTTAGACCGGCCCCTCATAATTAGCGGTGTACAACAGCCTAATTTATGTATGCGTTCCCCGAAGCAATGTATTTTACTATTGTTACGTCTTGGCCCAGAGGAAACCATGTCGCAACATTTAAAGGAAAAATCCCAGCTCCCAAAAACCACCAGCAAACTCGCAGTAACTACACATTCAATGGTTTATTTAAAATGCTTCTTGCGCACAAGGTCAGGTGCATGTTGGCTGACAGTCCACCTGGAAGTGGAGAGAGGAGAGCCCCCAGTAAATGACAGCTTCAGATATTTGGAATAGATTTCAGAAATATAATAACACTCTCTCTTCTCTCTCATCAACTGCTACCTCAACAGCCTGGCTTGACTAGACAGGAAGAGAGGGACAGATTATTACAATTTATTAAGTGATAAATAGAAAACCTAAAAGAAACAAATTAAAAATACAGTTGGAACTACCTGAAAAAACTGTGCAACTATCTAAACCATCAAAACATTTAGTATCTTTAGGTTACATTTTTATTTTTTGATAAGAATCTGAAAAATCTTATACTAACTGCATTGATACTGTAAAAAAAAAAAAAAAACACAGGGAACGAAAACAAAACACCATTTAAGGCAACTGCTGCGACAGGAAATAAGAACATTATTCATTGCTCTCCATTCTCATGTAATTCTACACGTTTCACGTAGGTCACCTGTTTTGGCTTCAGAACGGCGAATTTCGCCGAAAGGTGAGCGAGTTTCATGCCTGTCCATCACCTAAAAGTCCCGGTATTATCTTAACATTACTACCTGCTTACCCGCTGCGCCTGTGCTACACTTCCCTGGTCACTCTGTCCCTCGGGTTCCCTGTTAACAGCCTCTGGCTGCTCCTCTCCCTGGAGGCTACAGCAGCCCCTCCAGAGAATATGTCTTTTATTTTAGTACATTTTGCAGCTTCTATAGCGAGATTATTTTTAATCTTTTAGCCCGCAACCTCTCCGCACCTCCTTTCTTCCGCTTCTCCATGTTTCCACGCTCAACACTAAACTGGCCGGGATCAGTGCAGAGAAAGGGGTGGGGCCGCTCTCGTAAGCTACTATATCCTGATTGGTTTAGTCCACTGTCTATATTGAAGATATATTGCGACACCCTCTAAACCCGGTCTCTAAGTCTAAAAAAAAAACAAAAAAAAACAGCATCGGCCCGAGGACTGTCGGCCCACCGGGAAAATGCCCGGTATGCCAGATTACCTGTCCAGGCCTGAGCAGCAAATTTCACACTCACCTTTCCTTGCAGCTCTAACGATCCCGTTCTAGCGTTTTCTACCCATGTGAACAACATTTTCATCTAGCCTTCCTTGAAAATACCACATTGTAGTTAAAGGAAACACAGAGGAAAGCTCACTTTCGTTGTCGGCTATGGCTACCGCTACATCTGGACAAAAAAAAGCGAGGCTAGTGAAAAAAAAGAAAAGCAGTGCTCATACTTCGCTATGATTGGTTGGTCACGTTCAAAGGAAGAGCGACGTTAGCTGCCCGGAGAAAAAAACAAAAGTAGCCAGGACACCTGGACTAAAAAAGCGAGGTTAGTGAAAAAAAAACAGCACTGCTCATACTTCGCCATGGTTGGTTGGTCACGTTCAAAGGATGCGCGAAGCCCAGATTAAAAAAAAAAAAAAAACTTCTCATGCATCTGTGCGCACGCATAGAGCTGCAATTAATAGAATGTGCATTATAGATGATAATACGATCTCTCTCCTCTGGCAGATCCTCAACATTTTTTAATCCTTCACGATCTAATACACTGTAACAAATTTCTGTAATTTCCCGAAGAACCCGATCCATCAAGTCAATAAAGTGTAAGTAACACGTTATTAGCCTACAAAATTCAAATGTTATTCAAACGATAACTTCATACAATATAATTTGTCTGTATATCAGACTGGTTTTACACGTTTAATTTAAAGAATATGCATGTTGCCAACAGACAGAAGCAGGCAATAGAGCGGTGAAGAGGAAGCTGCAAAACCAGCATTTTGGTAAGTATGATGAGTCTTTATTTTTGATAGTGACTGTATTTCACGTTATTTTATTTATCTTAGTCGCGTTTTATACGGAATATAGGGGTTGTGGGACGCAGACTGCACTGTTTTTGCAAACGTTAGCTAGCGAAAAACTGGTTAAGTTAAGCTAACGCTAGATGCCTGCATTAGCCCTGTCACCTTCAGGACAGAGCGATTGCCAGCACATTATCTAAAACCCTCCAGGTTAGAAAACTGTTGGAGCGACAGCCCATTGTTTATAGTTGTCAAGTTACACGTTATGGCATTATGTTACACGTTAGTATGACATTGCAGAGGTACTAAGTCAGGGCGGTTTTCCTCTGTTTTGCAAGCTCAACATGGCAGTTTATGCTGCAGTTACAGTAGCACACACGCTTTAAACACTGTGTGAGTTTGAGCTCGGGTAATATTTAACATTGACTCATTAGCTCAGCAGCCACTGTGGCTCTGAGTTTTTATTGGGTTTAATTTGAACTGGAAGAGGGTTGTTGCTAAGAATCTGATATATCCCTGCTCTTAAGTCCAAAATTGTGTCTATTAAAAAGTAAGGTTTTGCTGTCAAACATCAGTCATCTGCATGTGAAAGCGAGAGAGAAAAGATAGAAATTGAATTGAGTACAAATTTAACTAAAGATGTCATAACTTGAATTGTGATTAAGAATTAAATTGTTGACATCTGAAACTGAAGTTATATATAATTAATGTGCCAATATCAGCTATTCTTATTGCATGGAAGTCCAATCAAGCAATCAGTCATCTCTTACAGCTCCACCAAGTGAATCAGTCTGGAGTGGAACCTTGGAGGAATCCATCTGGGCAGAGATAGTTATATCTGATATTGGGTAAGATTATGTTATAGAAAAAAGGCACAATTAACATTGGCTAAGCAGTTAAATGGTTCAACCTCATCAGTAACTAGCCTAATTAAGCATAGAGGGTAGCATAGAGTAGCATTGAGGGACAAGTGGTTGTGGGTCCACATCAGAAAATTGTGGCTGGAATGGCAGTGTTTTTCTCATGCTATTGCGTCTTCAATCTGGTGTACCAAGAGGAGGCCTCGTGCACACTTGAATTCATCCAAAGGTAAGTGCTTCAAAGGGGATGCCAGTGGATTATTATTTAGTTACATTTTTCATTATGAATAACATATGGTGTTCAATTCCTTGCATTTCCATTGTATTGTATTGCATTGCAAAGCTTCTTTCTGTTTTAGCTTGCATGGATGGAACATCTGCAATTAATGCAAATTTTTGTTTTGAAGTTTTGCATATTTGGAAAAATGTTAAGCTATTCTCCAAAACTTGATGGGTTCTGCTGTCTCTTCAAACAATGTATTTCATTAAATGTCTTTTTCTCTGATTTTGTGACTTTAGATGCTTCATCAGGATCAACCCAACCTCTGGCACAAAGATGACCAAGTGGATCAGTCCAGGAAGTGGGAAGGTGCACGAGAAGAGTAACAACAGTGTCAGCCCTCATGTCTCTGCACTTCTCAAAAGATTAACGGACTATGAATGGCTTTGACTCTGTTGCAAGGAAAATGGCACATGGTATTTCTTTAATAAAAGTGGTTTCAAAATAAGCTTTTTACAAGTTACATGTTTGACGTTGCTACACATTTGAGTTGACCATGAATGACTATGCTGCAATAGTCTTGTGCAGTCTGTCCTGGGTTTATGCTTTCCATGCACATGCTTATTGGCTAATAAAAAGGAAAGTTACCTTAAGTTTAATACATTTCATACACATCTGGTGTGCAATCACACACCACACTGTATTGAATATAATTGCATAATATAATAAACACTGTATTGAGTCCTAATAAATGTTTTTTCATCACTTTTTTATTTAACAGCTCAAGATAATCTAAAGTAGTGTTGATATATTTTGGATTATCAGCAGCCACAGCGTGCCTAATTTGCTAAATGTGAAAAAAATTAACTGTGAACCCATTCTACAGTAAGATACTGAATTATGAATAAGTAACAGCTATTTATTGGTAACATTAGTTGCCAGGGAACTCATGTAATATGAATGGAATACATGATAATATTGTAAACAAATATACAATTAATGTTTGTTTTTAATATAAAACAACAATACATTGCTGTAATTTATACACAGCAAAAAATTGTAAAACGTGTCCAGTAAATTACTGTAATTATTTTTACAGTAATTAACGTAAGTACAGTGTATCGCCCTATCCTACACCTTGTAGGATCTGACGTTATTAGATCTATAGGGCACATTCTATTAATTTGCAGCTCTATGCGTACGCACAGATGCATGAGAAGCAGTTTTTTCCTCTGGGCAACTAACATCGCGCTTCCTTTGAACGTGACCAACCAATCATGGCGAAATAGGAGCAGTGCTGTGTTTTTTTTTTTCCACTAGCCTCGCTTTTTTAGTCCAGGTGTAGCGGCTAGTGTTGTTTTGTTTCCTTGGCAACTAAGGTCGCTCTTCCTTTGAACGTAACCAACCAATCCTGGCCAAGTATGAGCAGTGCTGTTTTTTTTTCATTTTTTTTCACTAACCTCGCTTTATTAGTCCAGATGTACCGGGTAGCCATAGCCGACAACGAAAGTGAGTTTCCCTCTGTGTTTCCCTCATCTGCAATGTGGTATTTTCAAGGAAGGCTTTGTGAAAAAGATGTTCAGATGGGATTAAAACGCTACAACTGGATCGTTAGAACTGAAATGAAAGGTGAGTGTGAAACTTGCTGCTGGTGTCAAAATAAGAGTTTTTTCATCATGGAAACACTATTTTAAATTAGAAGAAGCATCTTCCAGAGTTTTCCAGTGTGTTTGTGTGATCTGCAGTATGGCATTTTCAGGGCAAGCTTTGTGAAAAAGACGTTCATATGGCCTGAAATCGCTATAACTGTAATGCGAAGTCAGTTAAAGCTGAATTTTGTTTTCTCTACTGACCTAGCTTTTTTAGTCAAGCTGTAGCTGATAGCCATGGCCGACAACGAAAGTGAGTTTTCCACTGTGTTTCCCTCATCTGCAATTTGGTATTTTCAGGTATGGCTTTGTGAAAAAGAAAGCTGAAAATATTATAACTGTACCGTTAGAGCTGAAATGAAAGGGGATTGTGAAACTACCAGCTGGCGTTAAAATTAGACTTTTTCCAGCATAGAAGCACTGTTGTCAACTAGAAGAAGTAATTTGCAGAGTTTTCCAGTATGTTTGTGTGATCCCAAGTATGTGAAATTTTCAAGCAGACGCTGGGAAAAAGACAATCTGAAACGGGCTGGAACGGTAAAATTCTAACGCTAGAACTGAAATGAAAGGTGTGTATGAAATATGTTGCTCGCGTCAAAATAAGACTTTTTCCAGCAATGAAACAGTGTTGTCAACTAGAAGAAGTATTTTGCAGAGTTTTCAAGTGTGTTTCTATTATGTGTAGTATTTGGCATTTTAACAGAAGACGTTGTGATATAGTCGCTCATCTTGTCTGGAAACGCTTATAACTGTAATGTTTGAGCTGAAATGAACGCTGTGCATAAAATATGTTGCTGGCATCAAAATAAGACTTTTTCCAGCATGGAAACAGTGTTGTCAAATGGAAGAAGTATTTTGCAGAGTTTTCCATTATGTTTCTGTGATCCCAAGTATGTGAAATTTTCAAGCAGACGCTGGGAAAAACACAATCTGAAACGGGTTGGAACGGTAAAATTCTAAGGCTAGAGCTGAAATGAAAGGTGTGTATGAAATATGTTGCTCGCGTCAAAATAAGACTTTTTCCAACAGTGTTGTCAACTAGAAGAAGTTTTTTGCAGTGTTGTCAAGTGTGTTTCTATTCTGTGTAGTATTTGTCATTTAACAGTAGACGTTGTGATATAGTCGCTCATCTTGTCTGGAAACGCTTATAACTGTAATGTTTGAGCTCAAATGAATGCTGTGTCTAAAATATGTTGCTGGCGTCAAAATAAGACTTTTTCCCAGCATGGAAACCCTATTTTACATTAGAAGAAGCATTTTGCAGAGTTTTCAAGTATGTTTCTGTGATTTGTACTGTGTGGCATTTTCGGGGAACACGCTGTGTCCCAGAAGCACAGAGAATGGCTGGAAACGCTTAAAACGGCAAGTTTCAGTCAGTTAGTGCTGAAATGAACGGTGTGTCTAAAATATGTTGCTGGCGTCAAAATAAGACTTTTTCCAGCATGGAAACACTATTTTACATTAGAAGAAGCATTTTGCAGAGTTTTCAAGTATGTTTCTGTGATTTGTACTGTGTGGCATTTTCGGGGCACACGCTGTGTCCCAGACACACAGAGAATGGCTGGAAACGCTTAAAACGGCAAGTTTCTGTCAGTTAGTGTTGAAATGAACGGTGTGTCTAAAATATGTTGCTGGCGTCAAAATAAGACTGTTTCCAGCATGGAAACACTATTTTACATTAAAAGAAGCATTTTGCTGAGTTTTCAAGTATGTTTCTGTGATTTGTACTGTGTGGCATTTTCGGGGCACACGCTGTGTCCCAGACACACAGAGAATGGCTGGAAACGCTTAAAACGGCAAGTTTCTGTCAGTTAGTGCTGAAATGAACGGTGTGTCTAAAATATGTTGCTGGCGTCAAAATAAGACTGTTTCCAGCATGGAAACACTATTTTACATTAGAAGAAGCATTTTGCTGAGTTTTCCCGTGTGTTTCTTTCATCTGCAGTACCTGGCACTTTCAGGGCAAACGTTGTGAAAAACAGTCTCAAATGGCCAGGATTGGTCAAATTTTACCGTTTGAGCTGAAATGACAGCTTTGTATCAAATATGTTGCTGGCGTCAAAATAAGACTGTTTCCAGCATGGAAACACTATTTTACATTAGAAGAAGCATTTTGCAGAGTTTTCAAGTATGTTTCTGTGATTTGTACTGTGTGGCATTTTCGGGGCACACGCTGTGTCCCAGACACACAGAGAATGGCTGGAAACGCTTAAAACGGCAAGTTTCTGTCAGTTAGTGCTGAAATGAACGGTGTGTCTAAAATATGTTGCTGGCGTCAAAATAAGACTGTTTCCAGCATGGAAACACTATTTTACATTAGAAGAAGCATTTTGCTGAGTTTTCCCGTGTGTTTCTTTCATCTGCAGTACCTGGCACTTTCAGGGCAAACGTTGTGAAAAACACTCTCAAATGGCCAGGAGCGGTCAAATTTTACCGTTTGAGCTGAAATGACAGCTTTGTATCAAATATGTTGCTGGCGTCAAAATAAGACTGTTTCCAGCATGGAAACACTATTTTACATTAGAAGAAGCATTTTGCTGAGTTTTCCCGTGTGTTTCTTTCATCTGCAGTACCTGGCACTTTCAGGGCAAACGTTGTGAAAAACACTCTCAAATGGCCAGGAGCGGTCAAATTTTACCGTTTGAGCTGAAATGACAGCTTTGTATCAAATATGTTGCTGGCGTCAAAATAAGACTGTTTCCAGCATGGAAACACTATTTTACATTAGAAGAAGCATTTTGCTGAGTTTTCCCGTGTGTTTCTTTCATCTGCAGTACCTGGCACTTTCAGGGCAAACGTTGTGAAAAACAGTCTCAAATGGCCAGGAACGGTCCAATTTTACCGTTTGAGCTGAAATGACAGCTTTGTATCAAATATGTTGCTGGCGTCAAAATAAGACTGTTTCCAGCATGGAAACACTATTTTACATTAGAAGAAGCATTTTGCAGAGTTTTCAAGTATGTTTCTGTGATTTGTACTGTGTGGCATTTTCGGGGCACACGCTGTGTCCCAGACACACAGAGAATGGCTGGAAACGCTTAAAACGGCAAGTTTCTGTCAGTTAGTGCTGAAATGAACGGTGTGTCTAAAATATGTTGCTGGCGTCAAAATAAGACTGTTTCCAGCATGGAAACACTATTTTACATTAGAAGAAGCATTTTGCTGAGTTTTCCCGTGTGTTTCTTTCATCTGCAGTACCTGGCACTTTCAGGGCAAACGTTGTGAAAAACAGTCTCAAATGGCCAGGAGCGGTCAAATTTTACCGTTTGAGCTGAAATGACAGCTTTGTGTCAAATGTGCTGCTGGCGTCAAAATAAGACTGTTTCCAGCATGGAAACACTATTTTACATTAGAAGAAGCATTTGGCAGAGTTTTCAAGTATGTTTCTGTGATTTGTACTGTGTGGCATTTTCGGGGCACACGCTGTGTCCCAGACACACAGAGAATGGCTGGAAACGCTTAAAACGGCAAGTTTCTGTCAGTTAGTGCTGAAATGAACGGTGTGTCTAAAATATGTTGCTGGCGTCAAAATAAGACTGTTTCTAGCATGGAAACACTATTTTACATTAGAAGAAGCATTTTGCTGAGTTTTCCCGTGTGTTTCTTTCATCTGCAGTACCTGGCACTTTCAGGGCAAACGTTGTGAAAAACAGTCTCAAATGGCCAGGAGCGGTCAAATTTTACCGTTTGAGCTGAAATGACAGCTTTGTGTCAAATGTGCTGCTGGCGTCAAAATAAGACTGTTTCCAGCATGGAAACACTATTTTACATTAGAAGAAGCATTTTGCAGAGTTTTCAAGTATGTTTCTGTGATTTGTACTGTGTGGCATTTTCGGGGCACACGCTGTGTCCCAGACACACAGAGAATGGCTGGAAACGCTTAAAACGGCAAGTTTCTGTCAGTTAGTGCTGAAATGAACGGTGTGTCTAAAATATGTGCTGCCGGCGTCAAAATAAGACTGTTTCCAGCATGGAAACACTATTTTACATTAGAAGAAGCATTTTGCAGAGTTTTCAAGTATGTTTCTGTGATTTGTACTGTGTGGCATTTTCGGGGCACACGCTGTGTCCCAGACACACAGAGAATGGCTGGAAACGCTTAAAACGGCAAGTTTCTGTCAGTTAGTGCTGAAATGAACGGTGTGTCTAAAATATGTGCTGCCGGCGTCAAAATAAGACTGTTTCCAGCATGGAAACACTATTTTACATTAGAAGAAGCATTTTGCAGAGTTTTCCCGTGTGTTTCTTTCATCTGCAGTACCTGGCACTTTCAGGGCAAACGTTGTGAAAAACAGTCTCAAATGGCCAGGAACGGTCCAATTTTACCGTTTGAGCTGAAATGACAGCTTTGTATCAAATATGTTGCTGGCGTCAAAATAAGACTGTTTCCAGCATGGAAACACTATTTTACATTAGAAGAAGCATTTTGCAGAGTTTTCAAGTATGTTTCTGTGATTTGTACTGTGTGGCATTTTCGGGGCACACGCTGTGTCCCAGATACACAGAGAATAGCTGGAAACGTTTAAAACGGCAAGTTTCTGTCAGTTAGTGCTGAAATGAACGGTGTGTCTAAAATATGTTGCTGGCGTCAAAATAAGACTGTTTCCAGCATGGAAACACTATTTTACATTAGAAGAAGCATTTTGCTGAGTTTTCCCGTGTGTTTCTTTCATCTGCAGTACCTGGCACTTTCAGGGCAAACGTTGTGAAAAACAGTCTCAAATGGCCAGGAACGGTCCAATTTTACCGTTTGAGCTGAAATGACAGCTTTGTATCAAATATGTTGCTGGCGTCAAAATAAGACTGTTTCCAGCATGGAAACACTATTTTACATTAGAAGAAGCATTTTGCTGAGTTTTCCCGTGTGTTTCTTTCATCTGCAGTACCTGGCACTTTCAGGGCAAACGTTGTGAAAAACAGTCTCAAATGGCCAGGAACGGTCCAATTTTACCGTTTGAGCTGAAATGACAGCTTTGTATCAAATATGTTGCTGGCGTCAAAATAAGACTGTTTCCAGCATGGAAACACTATTTTACATTAGAAGAAGCATTTTGCAGAGTTTTCAAGTATGTTTCTGTGATTTGTACTGTGTGGCATTTTCGGGGCACACGCTGTGTCCCAGACACACAGAGAATGGCTGGAAACGCTTAAAACGGCAAGTTTCTGTCAGTTAGTGCTGAAATGAACGGTGTGTCTAAAATATGTGCTGCCGGCGTCAAAATAAGACTGTTTCCAGCATGGAAACACTATTTTACATTAGAAGAAGCATTTTGCAGAGTTTTCAAGTATGTTTCTGTGATTTGTACTGTGTGGCATTTTCGGGGCACACGCTGTGTCCCAGACACACAGAGAATGGCTGGAAACGCTTAAAACGGCAAGTTTCTGTCAGTTAGTGCTGAAATGAACGGTGTGTCTAAAATATGTGCTGCCGGCGTCAAAATAAGACTGTTTCCAGCATGGAAACACTATTTTACATTAGAAGAAGCATTTTGCAGAGTTTTCAAGTATGTTTCTGTGATTTGTACTGTGTGGCATTTTCGGGGCACACGCTGTGTCCCAGACACACAGAGAATGGCTGGAAACGCTTAAAACGGCAAGTTTCTGTCAGTTAGTGCTGAAATGAACGGTGTGTCTAAAATATGTTGCTGGCGTCAAAATAAGACTGTTTCCAGCATGGAAACACTATTTTACATTAGAAGAAGCATTTTGCTGAGTTTTCCCGTGTGTTTCTTTCATCTGCAGTACCTGGCACTTTCAGGGCAAACGTTGTGAAAAACAGTCTCAAATGGCCAGGAACGGTCCAATTTTACCGTTTGAGCTGAAATGACAGCTTTGTATCAAATATGTTGCTGGCGTCAAAATAAGACTGTTTCCAGCATGGAAACACTATTTTACATTAGAAGAAGCATTTTGCAGAGTTTTCAAGTATGTTTCTGTGATTTGTACTGTGTGGCATTTTCGGGGCACACGCTGTGTCCCAGACACACAGAGAATGGCTGGAAACGCTTAAAACGGCAAGTTTCTGTCAGTTAGTGCTGAAATGAACGGTGTGTCTAAAATATGTGCTGCCGGCGTCAAAATAAGACTGTTTCCAGCATGGAAACACTATTTTACATTAGAAGAAGCATTTTGCAGAGTTTTCAAGTATGTTTCTGTGATTTGTACTGTGTGGCATTTTCGGGGCACACGCTGTGTCCCAGACACACAGAGAATGGCTGGAAACGCTTAAAACGGCAAGTTTCTGTCAGTTAGTGCTGAAATGAACGGTGTGTCTAAAATATGTGCTGCCGGCGTCAAAATAAGACTGTTTCCAGCATGGAAACACTATTTTACATTAGAAGAAGCATTTTGCAGAGTTTTCAAGTATGTTTCTGTGATTTGTACTGTGTGGCATTTTCGGGGCACACGCTGTGTCCCAGACACACAGAGAATGGCTGGAAACGCTTAAAACGGCAAGTTTCTGTCAGTTAGTGCTGAAATGAACGGTGTGTCTAAAATATGTGCTGCCGGCGTCAAAATAAGACTGTTTCCAGCATGGAAACACTATTTTACATTAGAAGAAGCATTTTGCTGAGTTTTCCCGTGTGTTTCTTTCATCTGCAGTACCTGGCACTTTCAGGGCAAACGTTGTGAAAAACAGTCTCAAATGGCCAGGAACGGTCCAATTTTACCGTTTGAGCTGAAATGACAGCTTTGTATCAAATATGTTGCTGGCGTCAAAATAAGACTGTTTCCAGCATGGAAACACTATTTTACATTAGAAGAAGCATTTTGCAGAGTTTTCAAGTATGTTTCTGTGATTTGTACTGTGTGGCATTTTCGGGGCACACGCTGTGTCCCAGACACACAGAGAATGGCTGGAAACGCTTAAAACGGCAAGTTTCTGTCAGTTAGTGCTGAAATGAACGGTGTGTCTAAAATATGTGCTGCCGGCGTCAAAATAAGACTGTTTCCAGCATGGAAACACTATTTTACATTAGAAGAAGCATTTTGCAGAGTTTTCAAGTATGTTTCTGTGATTTGTACTGTGTGGCATTTTCGGGGCACACGCTGTGTCCCAGACACACAGAGAATGGCTGGAAACGCTTAAAACGGCAAGTTTCTGTCAGTTAGTGCTGAAATGAACGGTGTGTCTAAAATATGTGCTGCCGGCGTCAAAATAAGACTGTTTCCAGCATGGAAACACTATTTTACATTAGAAGAAGCATTTTGCAGAGTTTTCAAGTATGTTTCTGTGATTTGTACTGTGTGGCATTTTCGGGGCACACGCTGTGTCCCAGACACACAGAGAATGGCTGGAAACGCTTAAAACGGCAAGTTTCTGTCAGTTAGTGCTGAAATGAACGGGTGTGTCTAAAATATGTGCTGCCGGCGTCAAAATAAGACTGTTTCCAGCATGGAAACACTATTTTACATTAGAAGAAGCATTTTGCTGAGTTTTCCCGTGTGTTTCTTTCATCTGCAGTACCTGGCACTTTCAGGGCAAACGTTGTGAAAAACAGTCTCAAATGGCCAGGAACGGTCCAATTTTACCGTTTGAGCTGAAATGACAGCTTTGTATCAAATATGTTGCTGGCGTCAAAATAAGACTGTTTCCAGCATGGAAACACTATTTTACATTAGAAGAAGCATTTTGCAGAGTTTTCAAGTATGTTTCTGTGATTTGTACTGTGTGGCATTTTCGGGGCACACGCTGTGTCCCAGACACACAGAGAATGGCTGGAAACGCTTAAAACGGCAAGTTTCTGTCAGTTAGTGCTGAAATGAACGGTGTGTCTAAAATATGTTGCTGGCGTCAAAATAAGACTGTTTCCAGCATGGAAACACTATTTTACATTAGAAGAAGCATTTTGCAGAGTTTTCAAGTATGTTTCTGTGATTTGTACTGTGTGGCATTTTCGGGGCACACGCTGTGTCCCAGACACACAGAGAATGGCTGGAAACGCTTAAAACGGCAAGTTTCTGTCAGTTAGTTCTGAAATGAACGGTGTGTCTAAAATATGTTGCTGGCGTCAAAATAAGACTGTTTCCAGCATGGAAACACTATTTTACATTAGAAGAAGCATTTTGCAGAGTTTTCCCGTGTGTTTCTTTCATCTGCAGTACCTGGCACTTTCAGGGCAAACGTTGTGAAAAACAGTCTCAAATGGCCAGGAACGGTCCAATTTTACCGTTTGAGCTGAAATGACAGCTTTGTATCAAATATGTTGCTGGCGTCAAAATAAGACTGTTTCCAGCATGGAAACACTATTTTACATTAGAAGAAGCATTTTGCAGAGTTTTCAAGTATGTTTCTGTGATTTGTACTGTGTGGCATTTTCGGGGCACACGCTGTGTCCCAGACACACAGAGAATGGCTGGAAACGCTTAAAACGGCAAGTTTCTGTCAGTTAGTGCTGAAATGAACGGTGTGTCTAAAATATGTGCTGCCGGCGTCAAAATAAGACTGTTTCCAGCATGGAAACACTATTTTACATTAGAAGAAGCATTTTGCAGAGTTTTCAAGTATGTTTCTGTGATTTGTACTGTGTGGCATTTTCGGGGCACACGCTGTGTCCCAGACACACAGAGAATGGCTGGAAACGCTTAAAACGGCAAGTTTCTGTCAGTTAGTGCTGAAATGAACGGTGTGTCTAAAATATGTGCTGCCGGCGTCAAAATAAGACTGTTTCCAGCATGGAAACACTATTTTACATTAGAAGAAGCATTTTGCAGAGTTTTCAAGTATGTTTCTGTGATTTGTACTGTGTGGCATTTTCGGGGCACACGCTGTGTCCCAGACACACAGAGAATGGCTGGAAACGCTTAAAACGGCAAGTTTCTGTCAGTTAGTGCTGAAATGAACGGTGTGTCTAAAATATGTGCTGCCGGCGTCAAAATAAGACTGTTTCCAGCATGGAAACACTATTTTACATTAGAAGAAGCATTTTGCTGAGTTTTCCCGTGTGTTTCTTTCATCTGCAGTACCTGGCACTTTCAGGGCAAACGTTGTGAAAAACAGTCTCAAATGGCCAGGAACGGTCCAATTTTACCGTTTGAGCTGAAATGACAGCTTTGTATCAAATATGTTGCTGGCGTCAAAATAAGACTGTTTCCAGCATGGAAACACTATTTTACATTAGAAGAAGCATTTTGCAGAGTTTTCAAGTATGTTTCTGTGATTTGTACTGTGTGGCATTTTCGGGGCACACGCTGTGTCCCAGACACACAGAGAATGGCTGGAAACGCTTAAAACGGCAAGTTTCTGTCAGTTAGTGCTGAAATGAACGGTGTGTCTAAAATATGTTGCTGGCGTCAAAATAAGACTGTTTCCAGCATGGAAACACTATTTTACATTAGAAGAAGCATTTTGCAGAGTTTTCAAGTATGTTTCTGTGATTTGTACTGTGTGGCATTTTCGGGGCACACGCTGTGTCCCAGACACACAGAGAATGGCTGGAAACGCTTAAAACGGCAAGTTTCTGTCAGTTAGTTCTGAAATGAACGGTGTGTCTAAAATATGTTGCTGGCGTCAAAATAAGACTGTTTCCAGCATGGAAACACTATTTTACATTAGAAGAAGCATTTTGCTGAGTTTTCCCGTGTGTTTCTTTCATCTGCAGTACCTGGCACTTTCAGGGCAAACGTTGTGAAAAACAGTCTCAAATGGCCAGGAACGGTCCAATTTTACCGTTTGAGCTGAAATGACAGCTTTGTATCAAATATGTTGCTGGCGTCAAAATAAGACTGTTTCCAGCATGGAAACACTATTTTACATTAGAAGAAGCATTTTGCAGAGTTTTCCCGTGTGTTTCTTTCATCTGCAGTACCTGGCACTTTCAGGGCAAACGTTGTGAAAAACAGTCTCAAATGGCCAGGAACGGTCCAATTTTACCGTTTGAGCTGAAATGACAGCTTTGTATCAAATATGTTGCTGGCGTCAAAATAAGACTGTTTCCAGCATGGAAACACTATATTTTACATTAGAAGAAGCATTTTGCAGAGTTTTCAAGTATGTTTCTGTGATTTGTACTGTGTGGCATTTTCGGGGCACACGCTGTGTCCCAGATACACAGAGTATAGCTGGAAACGTTTAAAACGGCAAGTTTCTGTCAGTTAGTGCTGAAATGAACGGTGTGTCTAAAATATGTTGCTGGCGTCAAAATAAGACTGTTTCCAGCATGGAAACACTATTTTACATTAGAAGAAGCATTTTGCTGAGTTTTCCCGTGTGTTTCTTTCATCTGCAGTACCTGGCACTTTCAGGGCAAACGTTGTGAAAAACAGTCTCAAATGGCCAGGAACGGTCCAATTTTACCGTTTGAGCTGAAATGACAGCTTTGTATCAAATATGTTGCTGGCGTCAAAATAAGACTGTTTCCAGCATGGAAACACTATTTTACATTAGAAGAAGCATTTTGCAGAGTTTTCAAGTATGTTTCTGTGATTTGTACTGTGTGGCATTTTCGGGGCACACGCTGTGTCCCAGACACACAGAGAATGGCTGGAAACGCTTAAAACGGCAAGTTTCTGTCAGTTAGTGCTGAAATGAACGGTGTGTCTAAAATATGTGCTGCCGGCGTCAAAATAAGACTGTTTCCAGCATGGAAACACTATTTTACATTAGAAGAAGCATTTTGCAGAGTTTTCAAGTATGTTTCTGTGATTTGTACTGTGTGGCATTTTCGGGGCACACGCTGTGTCCCAGACACACAGAGAATGGCTGGAAACGCTTAAAACGGCAAGTTTCTGTCAGTTAGTGCTGAAATGAACGGTGTGTCTAAAATATGTGCTGCCGGCGTCAAAATAAGACTGTTTCCAGCATGGAAACACTATTTTACATTAGAAGAAGCATTTTGCAGAGTTTTCAAGTATGTTTCTGTGATTTGTACTGTGTGGCATTTTCGGGGCACACGCTGTGTCCCAGACACACAGAGAATGGCTGGAAACGCTTAAAACGGCAAGTTTCTGTCAGTTAGTGCTGAAATGAACGGTGTGTCTAAAATATGTGCTGCCGGCGTCAAAATAAGACTGTTTCCAGCATGGAAACACTATTTTACATTAGAAGAAGCATTTGGCAGAGTTTTCAAGTATGTTTCTGTGATTTGTACTGTGTGGCATTTTCGGGGCACACGCTGGTAAAAACACCACCTGGAACTAGCTGGAACGCTAAATTTCAGCTCAAAAGGTCAAATTTGACCGCTCCTGGCCATTTGAGACTGTTTTTCACAACGTTTGCCCTGAAAGTGCCAGGTACTGCAGATGAAAGAAACACACGGGAAAACTCTGCAAAATGCTTCTTCTAATGTAAAATAGTGTTTCCATGCTGGAAACAGTCTTATTTTGACGCCAGCAACATATTTGATACAAAGCTGTCATTTCAGCTCAAACGGTAAAATTGGACCGTTCCTGGCCATTTGAGACTGTTTTTCACAACGTTTGCCCTGAAAGTGCCAGGTACTGCAGATGAAAGAAACACACGGGAAAACTCAGCAAAATGCTTCTTCTAATGTAAAATAGTGTTTCCATGCTGGAAACAGTCTTATTTTGACGCCGGCAGCACATATTTTAGACACACCGTTCATTTCAGCACTAACTGACAGAAACTTGCCGTTTTAAACGTTTCCAGCTATTCTCTGTGTATCTGGGACACAGCGTGTGCCCCGAAAATGCCACACAGTACAAATCACAGAAACATACTTGAAAACTCTGCAAAATGCTTCTTCTAATGTAAAATAGTGTTTCCATGCTGGAAACAGTCTTATTTTGACGCCAGCAACATATTTGATACAAAGCTGTCATTTCAGCTCAAACGGTAAAATTGGACCGTTCCTGGCCATTTGAGACTGTTTTTCACAACGTTTGCCCTGAAAGTGCCAGGTACTGCAGATGAAAGAAACACACGGGAAAACTCAGCAAAATGCTTCTTCTAATGTAAAATAGTGTTTCCATGCTGGAAACAGTCTTATTTTGACGCCAGCAACATATTTTAGACACACCGTTCATTTCAGCACTAACTGACAGAAACTTGCCGTTTTAAGCGTTTCCAGCCATTCTCTGTGTGTCTGGGACACAGCGTGTGCCCCGAAAATGCCACACAGTACAAATCACAGAAACATACTTGAAAACTCTGCAAAATGCTTCTTCTAATGTAAAATAGTGTTTCCATGCTGGAAACAGTCTTATTTTGACGCCGGCAGCACATATTTTAGACACACCGTTCATTTCAGCACTAACTGACAGAAACTTGCCGTTTTAAGCGTTTCCAGCCATTCTCTGTGTGTCTGGGACACAGCGTGTGCCCCGAAAATGCCACACAGTACAAATCACAGAAACATACTTGAAAACTCTGCAAAATGCTTCTTCTAATGTAAAATAGTGTTTCCATGCTGGAAACAGTCTTATTTTGACGCCGGCAGCACATATTTTAGACACACCGTTCATTTCAGCACTAACTGACAGAAACTTGCCGTTTTAAGCGTTTCCAGCCATTCTCTGTGTGTCTGGGACACAGCGTGTGCCCCGAAAATGCCACACAGTACAAATCACAGAAACATACTTGAAAACTCTGCAAAATGCTTCTTCTAATGTAAAATAGTGTTTCCATGCTGGAAACAGTCTTATTTTGACGCCAGCAACATATTTGATACAAAGCTGTCATTTCAGCTCAAACGGTAAAATTGGACCGTTCCTGGCCATTTGAGACTGTTTTTCACAACGTTTGCCCTGAAAGTGCCAGGTACTGCAGATGAAAGAAACACACGGGAAAACTCAGCAAAATGCTTCTTCTAATGTAAAATAGTGTTTCCATGCTGGAAACAGTCTTATTTTGACGCCAGCAACATATTTTAGACACACCGTTCATTTCAGCACTAACTGACAGAAACTTGCCGTTTTAAGCGTTTCCAGCCATTCTCTGTGTGTCTGGGACACAGCGTGTGCCCCGAAAATGCCACACAGTACAAATCACAGAAACATACTTGAAAACTCTGCAAAATGCTTCTTCTAATGTAAAATAGTGTTTCCATGCTGGAAACAGTCTTATTTTGACGCCGGCAGCACATATTTTAGACACACCGTTCATTTCAGCACTAACTGACAGAAACTTGCCGTTTTAAGCGTTTCCAGCCATTCTCTGTGTGTCTGGGACACAGCGTGTGCCCCGAAAATGCCACACAGTACAAATCACAGAAACATACTTGAAAACTCTGCAAAATGCTTCTTCTAATGTAAAATAGTGTTTCCATGCTGGAAACAGTCTTATTTTGACGCCGGCAGCACATATTTTAGACACACCGTTCATTTCAGCACTAACTGACAGAAACTTGCCGTTTTAAGCGTTTCCAGCCATTCTCTGTGTGTCTGGGACACAGCGTGTGCCCCGAAAATGCCACACAGTACAAATCACAGAAACATACTTGAAAACTCTGCAAAATGCTTCTTCTAATGTAAAATAGTGTTTCCATGCTGGAAACAGTCTTATTTTGACGCCAGCAACATATTTGATACAAAGCTGTCATTTCAGCTCAAACGGTAAAATTGGACCGTTCCTGGCCATTTGAGACTGTTTTTCACAACGTTTGCCCTGAAAGTGCCAGGTACTGCAGATGAAAGAAACACACGGGAAAACTCAGCAAAATGCTTCTTCTAATGTAAAATAGTGTTTCCATGCTGGAAACAGTCTTATTTTGACGCCAGCAACATATTTTAGACACACCGTTCATTTCAGCACTAACTGACAGAAACTTGCCGTTTTAAGCGTTTCCAGCCATTCTCTGTGTGTCTGGGACACAGCGTGTGCCCCGAAAATGCCACACAGTACAAATCACAGAAACATACTTGAAAACTCTGCAAAATGCTTCTTCTAATGTAAAATAGTGTTTCCATGCTGGAAACAGTCTTATTTTGACGCCAGCAACATATTTGATACAAAGCTGTCATTTCAGCTCAAACGGTAAAATTGGACCGTTCCTGGCCATTTGAGACTGTTTTTCACAACGTTTGCCCTGAAAGTGCCAGGTACTGCAGATGAAAGAAACACACGGGAAAACTCAGCAAAATGCTTCTTCTAATGTAAAATAGTGTTTCCATGCTGGAAACAGTCTTATTTTGACGCCAGCAACATATTTTAGACACACCGTTCATTTCAGCACTAACTGACAGAAACTTGCCGTTTTAAGCGTTTCCAGCCATTCTCTGTGTGTCTGGGACACAGCGTGTGCCCCGAAAATGCCACACAGTACAAATCACAGAAACATACTTGAAAACTCTGCAAAATGCTTCTTCTAATGTAAAATAGTGTTTCCATGCTGGAAACAGTCTTATTTTGACGCCAGCAACATATTTGATACAAAGCTGTCATTTCAGCTCAAACGGTAAAATTGGACCGTTCCTGGCCATTTGAGACTGTTTTTCACAACGTTTGCCCTGAAAGTGCCAGGTACTGCAGATGAAAGAAACACACGGGAAAACTCAGCAAAATGCTTCTTCTAATGTAAAATAGTGTTTCCATGCTGGAAACAGTCTTATTTTGACGCCAGCAACATATTTTAGACACACCGTTCATTTCAGCACTAACTGACAGAAACTTGCCGTTTTAAGCGTTTCCAGCCATTCTCTGTGTGTCTGGGACACAGCGTGTGCCCCGAAAATGCCACACAGTACAAATCACAGAAACATACTTGAAAACTCTGCAAAATGCTTCTTCTAATGTAAAATAGTGTTTCCATGCTGGAAACAGTCTTATTTTGACGCCAGCAACATATTTGATACAAAGCTGTCATTTCAGCTCAAACGGTAAAATTGGACCGTTCCTGGCCATTTGAGACTGTTTTTCACAACGTTTGCCCTGAAAGTGCCAGGTACTGCAGATGAAAGAAACACACGGGAAAACTCAGCAAAATGCTTCTTCTAATGTAAAATAGTGTTTCCATGCTGGAAACAGTCTTATTTTGACGCCGGCAGCACATATTTTAGACACACCGTTCATTTCAGCACTAACTGACAGAAACTTGCCGTTTTAAGCGTTTCCAGCCATTCTCTGTGTGTCTGGGACACAGCGTGTGCCCCGAAAATGCCACACAGTACAAATCACAGAAACATACTTGAAAACTCTGCAAAATGCTTCTTCTAATGTAAAATAGTGTTTCCATGCTGGAAACAGTCTTATTTTGACGCCGGCAGCACATATTTTAGACACACCGTTCATTTCAGCACTAACTGACAGAAACTTGCCGTTTTAAGCGTTTCCAGCCATTCTCTGTGTGTCTGGGACACAGCGTGTGCCCCGAAAATGCCACACAGTACAAATCACAGAAACATACTTGAAAACTCTGCAAAATGCTTCTTCTAATGTAAAATAGTGTTTCCATGCTGGAAACAGTCTTATTTTGACGCCAGCAACATATTTGATACAAAGCTGTCATTTCAGCTCAAACGGTAAAATTGGACCGTTCCTGGCCATTTGAGACTGTTTTTCACAACGTTTGCCCTGAAAGTGCCAGGTACTGCAGATGAAAGAAACACACGGGAAAACTCAGCAAAATGCTTCTTCTAATGTAAAATAGTGTTTCCATGCTGGAAACAGTCTTATTTTGACGCCAGCAACATATTTTAGACACACCGTTCATTTCAGCACTAACTGACAGAAACTTGCCGTTTTAAGCGTTTCCAGCCATTCTCTGTGTGTCTGGGACACAGCGTGTGCCCCGAAAATGCCACACAGTACAAATCACAGAAACATACTTGAAAACTCTGCAAAATGCTTCTTCTAATGTAAAATAGTGTTTCCATGCTGGAAACAGTCTTATTTTGACGCCAGCAACATATTTGATACAAAGCTGTCATTTCAGCTCAAACGGTAAAATTGGACCGTTCCTGGCCATTTGAGACTGTTTTTCACAACGTTTGCCCTGAAAGTGCCAGGTACTGCAGATGAAAGAAACACACGGGAAAACTCAGCAAAATGCTTCTTCTAATGTAAAATAGTGTTTCCATGCTGGAAACAGTCTTATTTTGACGCCGGCAGCACATATTTTAGACACACCGTTCATTTCAGCACTAACTGACAGAAACTTGCCGTTTTAAGCGTTTCCAGCCATTCTCTGTGTGTCTGGGACACAGCGTGTGCCCCGAAAATGCCACACAGTACAAATCACAGAAACATACTTGAAAACTCTGCAAAATGCTTCTTCTAATGTAAAAATAGTGTTTCCATGCTGGAAACAGTCTTATTTTGACGCCGGCAGCACATATTTTAGACACACCGTTCATTTCAGCACTAACTGACAGAAACTTGCCGTTTTAAGCGTTTCCAGCCATTCTCTGTGTGTCTGGGACACAGCGTGTGCCCCGAAAATGCCACACAGTACAAATCACAGAAACATACTTGAAAACTCTGCAAAATGCTTCTTCTAATGTAAAATAGTGTTTCCATGCTGGAAACAGTCTTATTTTGACGCCAGCAACATATTTGATACAAAGCTGTCATTTCAGCTCAAACGGTAAAATTGGACCGTTCCTGGCCATTTGAGACTGTTTTTCACAACGTTTGCCCTGAAAGTGCCAGGTACTGCAGATGAAAGAAACACACGGGAAAACTCAGCAAAATGCTTCTTCTAATGTAAAATAGTGTTTCCATGCTGGAAACAGTCTTATTTTGACGCCAGCAACATATTTTAGACACACCGTTCATTTCAGCACTAACTGACAGAAACTTGCCGTTTTAAGCGTTTCAGCCATTCTCTGTGTGTCTGGGACACAGCGTGTGCCCCGAAAATGCCACACAGTACAAATCACAGAAACATACTTGAAAACTCTGCAAAATGCTTCTTCTAATGTAAAATAGTGTTTCCATGCTGGAAACAGTCTTATTTTGACGCCAGCAACATATTTGATACAAAGCTGTCATTTCAGCTCAAACGGTAAAATTGGACCGTTCCTGGCCATTTGAGACTGTTTTTCACAACGTTTGCCCTGAAAGTGCCAGGTACTGCAGATGAAAGAAACACACGGGAAAACTCAGCAAAATGCTTCTTCTAATGTAAAATAGTGTTTCCATGCTGGAAACAGTCTTATTTTGACGCCAGCAACATATTTTAGACACACCGTTCATTTCAGCACTAACTGACAGAAACTTGCCGTTTTAAGCGTTTCCAGCCATTCTCTGTGTGTCTGGGGACACAGCGTGTGCCCCGAAAATGCCACACAGTACAAATCACAGAAACATACTTGAAAACTCTGCAAAATGCTTCTTCTAATGTAAAATAGTGTTTCCATGCTGGAAACAGTCTTATTTTGACGCCAGCAACATATTTGATACAAAGCTGTCATTTCAGCTCAAACGGTAAAATTGGACCGTTCCTGGCCATTTGAGACTGTTTTTTCACAACGTTTGCCCTGAAAGTGCCAGGTACTGCAGATGAAAGAAACACACGGGAAAACTCAGCAAAATGCTTCTTCTAATGTAAAATAGTGTTTCCATGCTGGAAACAGTCTTATTTTGACGCCGGCAGCACATATTTTAGACACACCGTTCATTTCAGCACTAACTGACAGAAACTTGCCGTTTTAAGCGTTTCCAGCCATTCTCTGTGTGTCTGGGACACAGCGTGTGCCCCGAAAATGCCACACAGTACAAATCACAGAAACATACTTGAAAACTCTGCAAAATGCTTCTTCTAATGTAAAATAGTGTTTCCATGCTGGAAACAGTCTTATTTTGACGCCAGCAACATATTTGATACAAAGCTGTCATTTCAGCTCAAACGGTAAAATTGGACCGTTCCTGGCCATTTGAGACTGTTTTTCACAACGTTTGCCCTGAAAGTGCCAGGTACTGCAGATGAAAGAAACACACGGGAAAACTCAGCAAAATGCTTCTTCTAATGTAAAATAGTGTTTCCATGCTGGAAACAGTCTTATTTTGACGCCAGCAACATATTTTAGACACACCGTTCATTTCAGCACTAACTGACAGAAACTTGCCGTTTTAAGCGTTTCCAGCCATTCTCTGTGTGTCTGGGACACAGCGTGTGCCCCGAAAATGCCACACAGTACAAATCACAGAAACATACTTGAAAACTCTGCCAAATGCTTCTTCTAATGTAAAATAGTGTTTCCATGCTGGAAACAGTCTTATTTTGACGCCAGCAACATATTTTAGACACACCGTTCATTTCAGCACTAACTGACAGAAACTTGCCGTTTTAAGCGTTTCAGCCATTCTCTGTGTGTCTGGGACACAGCGTGTGCCCCGAAAATGCCACACAGTACAAATCACAGAAACATACTTGAAAACTCTGCAAAATGCTTCTTCTAATGTAAAATAGTGTTTCCATGCTGGAAACAGTCTTATTTTGACGCCAGCAACATATTTGATACAAAGCTGTCATTTCAGCTCAAACGGTAAAATTGGACCGTTCCTGGCCATTTGAGACTGTTTTTCACAACGTTTGCCCTGAAAGTGCCAGGTACTGCAGATGAAAGAAACACACGGGAAAACTCAGCAAAATGCTTCTTCTAATGTAAAATAGTGTTTCCATGCTGGAAAACAGTCTTATTTTGACGCCAGCAACATATTTTAGACACACCGTTCATTTCAGCACTAACTGACAGAAACTTGCCGTTTTAAGCGTTTCCAGCCATTCTCTGTGTGTCTGGGACACAGCGTGTGCCCCGAAAATGCCACACAGTACAAATCACAGAAACATACTTGAAAACTCTGCAAAATGCTTCTTCTAATGTAAAATAGTGTTTCCATGCTGGAAACAGTCTTATTTTGACGCCAGCAACATATTTGATACAAAGCTGTCATTTCAGCTCAAACGGTAAAATTGGACCGTTCCTGGCCATTTGAGACTGTTTTTCACAACGTTTGCCCTGAAAGTGCCAGGTACTGCAGATGAAAGAAACACGGGAAAACTCAGCAAAATGCTTCTTCTAATGTAAAATAGTGTTTCCATGCTGGAAACAGTCTTATTTTGACGCCGGCAGCACATATTTTAGACACACCGTTCATTTCAGCACTAACTGACAGAAACTTGCCGTTTTAAGCGTTTCCAGCCATTCTCTGTGTGTCTGGGACACAGCGTGTGCCCCGAAAATGCCACACAGTACAAATCACAGAAACATACTTGAAAACTCTGCAAAATGCTTCTTCTAATGTAAAATAGTGTTTCCATGCTGGAAACAGTCTTATTTTGACGCCGGCAGCACATATTTTAGACACACCGTTCATTTCAGCACTAACTGACAGAAACTTGCCGTTTTAAGCGTTTCCAGCCATTCTCTGTGTGTCTGGGACACAGCGTGTGCCCCGAAAATGCCACACAGTACAAATCACAGAAACATACTTGAAAACTCTGCAAAATGCTTCTTCTAATGTAAAATAGTGTTTCCATGCTGGAAACAGTCTTATTTTGACGCCAGCAACATATTTGATACAAAGCTGTCATTTCAGCTCAAACGGTAAAATTGGACCGTTCCTGGCCATTTGAGACTGTTTTTCACAACGTTTGCCCTGAAAGTGCCAGGTACTGCAGATGAAAGAAACACACGGGAAAACTCAGCAAAATGCTTCTTCTAATGTAAAATAGTGTTTCCATGCTGGAAACAGTCTTATTTTGACGCCAGCAACATATTTTAGACACACCGTTCATTTCAGCACTAACTGACAGAAACTTGCCGTTTTAAGCGTTTCCAGCCATTCTCTGTGTGTCTGGGACACAGCGTGTGCCCCGAAAATGCCACACAGTACAAATCACAGAAACATACTTGAAAACTCTGCAAAATGCTTCTTCTAATGTAAAATAGTGTTTCCATGCTGGAAACAGTCTTATTTTGACGCCAGCAACATATTTGATACAAAGCTGTCATTTCAGCTCAAACGGTAAAATTGGACCGTTCCTGGCCATTTGAGACTGTTTTTCACAACGTTTGCCCTGAAAGTGCCAGGTACTGCAGATGAAAGAAACACACGGGAAAACTCAGCAAAATGCTTCTTCTAATGTAAAATAGTGTTTCCATGCTGGAAACAGTCTTATTTTGACGCCAGCAACATATTTTAGACACACCGTTCATTTCAGCACTAACTGACAGAAACTTGCCGTTTTAAGCGTTTCCAGCCATTCTCTGTGTGTCTGGGACACAGCGTGTGCCCCGAAAATGCCACACAGTACAAATCACAGAAACATACTTGAAAACTCTGCAAAATGCTTCTTCTAATGTAAAATAGTGTTTCCATGCTGGAAACAGTCTTATTTTGACGCCAGCAACATATTTGATACAAAGCTGTCATTTCAGCTCAAACGGTAAAATTGGACCGTTCCTGGCCATTTGAGACTGTTTTTCACAACGTTTGCCCTGAAAGTGCCAGGTACTGCAGATGAAAGAAACACACGGGAAAACTCAGCAAAATGCTTCTTCTAATGTAAAATAGTGTTTCCATGCTGGAAACAGTCTTATTTTGACGCCGGCAGCACATATTTTAGACACACCGTTCATTTCAGCACTAACTGACAGAAAACTTGCCGTTTTAAGCGTTTCCAGCCATTCTCTGTGTGTCTGGGACACAGCGTGTGCCCCGAAAATGCCACACAGTACAAATCACAGAAACATACTTGAAAACTCTGCAAAATGCTTCTTCTAATGTAAAATAGTGTTTCCATGCTGGAAACAGTCTTATTTTGACGCCAGCAACATATTTGATACAAAGCTGTCATTTCAGCTCAAACGGTAAAATTGGACCGTTCCTGGCCATTTGAGGACTGTTTTTCACAACGTTTGCCCTGAAAGTGCCAGGTACTGCAGATGAAAGAAACACACGGGAAAACTCAGCAAAATGCTTCTTCTAATGTAAAATAGTGTTTCCATGCTGGAAACAGTCTTATTTTGACGCCAGCAACATATTTTAGACACACCGTTCATTTCAGCACTAACTGACAGAAACTTGCCGTTTTAAGCGTTTCCAGCCATTCTCTGTGTGTCTGGGACACAGCGTGTGCCCCGAAAATGCCACACAGTACAAATCACAGAAACATACTTGAAAACTCTGCCAAATGCTTCTTCTAATGTAAAATAGTGTTTCCATGCTGGAAACAGTCTTATTTTGACGCCAGCAACATATTTTAGACACACCGTTCATTTCAGCACTAACTGACAGAAACTTGCCGTTTTAAGCGTTTCCAGCCATTCTCTGTGTGTCTGGGACACAGCGTGTGCCCCGAAAATGCCACACAGTACAAATCACAGAAACATACTTGAAAACTCTGCAAAATGCTTCTTCTAATGTAAAATAGTGTTTCCATGCTGGAAACAGTCTTA
The DNA here is from genome assembly GCF_017976425.1 of Toxotes jaculatrix. NCBI lineage: Eukaryota > Metazoa > Chordata > Actinopteri > Toxotidae > Toxotes > Toxotes jaculatrix. Next base: position 43,525 of record NW_024469794.1, read on the forward strand.
TTTTGACGCCAGCAACATATTTGATACAAAGCTGTCATTTCAGCTCAAACGGTAAAATTGGACCGTTCCTGGCCATTTGAGACTGTTTTTCACAACGTTTGCCCTGAAAGTGCCAGGTACTGCAGATGAAAGAAACACACGGGAAAACTCAGCAAAATGCTTCTTCTAATGTAAAATAGTGTTTCCATGCTGGAAACAGTCTTATTTTGACGCCAGCAACATATTTTAGACACACCGTTCATTTCAGCACTAACTGACAGAAACTTGCCGTTTTAAGCGTTTCCAGCCATTCTCTGTGTGTCTGGGACACAGCGTGTGCCCCGAAAATGCCACACAGTACAAATCACAGAAACATACTTGAAAACTCTGCAAAATGCTTCTTCTAATGTAAAATAGTGTTTCCATGCTGGAAACAGTCTTATTTTGACGCCAGCAACATATTTGATACAAAGCTGTCATTTCAGCTCAAACGGTAAAATTGGACCGTTCCTGGCCATTTGAGACTGTTTTTCACAACGTTTGCCCTGAAAGTGCCAGGTACTGCAGATGAAAGAAACACACGGGGAAAACTCAGCAAAATGCTTCTTCTAATGTAAAATAGTGTTTCCATGCTGGAAACAGTCTTATTTTGACGCCAGCAACATATTTGATACAAAGCTGTCATTTCAGCTCAAACGGTAAAATTGGACCGTTCCTGGCCATTTGAGACTGTTTTTCACAACGTTTGCCCTGAAAGTGCCAGGTACTGCAGATGAAAGAAACACACGGGAAAACTCAGCAAAATGCTTCTTCTAATGTAAAATAGTGTTTCCATGCTGGAAACAGTCTTATTTTGACGCCAGCAACATATTTTAGACACACCGTTCATTTCAGCACTAACTGACAGAAACTTGCCGTTTTAAGCGTTTCCAGCCATTCTCTGTGTGTCTGGGACACAGCGTGTGCCCCGAAAATGCCACACAGTACAAATCACAGAAACATACTTGAAAACTCTGCAAAATGCTTCTTCTAATGTAAAATAGTGTTTCCATGCTGGAAACAGTCTTATTTTGACGCCAGCAACATATTTGATACAAAGCTGTCATTTCAGCTCAAACGGTAAAATTGGACCGTTCCTGGCCATTTGAGACTGTTTTTCACAACGTTTGCCCTGAAAGTGCCAGGTACTGCAGATGAAAGAAACACACGGGAAAACTCAGCAAAATGCTTCTTCTAATGTAAAATAGTGTTTCCATGCTGGAAACAGTCTTATTTTGACGCCAGCAACATATTTGATACAAAGCTGTCATTTCAGCTCAAACGGTAAAATTGGACCGTTCCTGGCCATTTGAGACTGTTTTTCACAACGTTTGCCCTGAAAGTGCCAGGTACTGCAGATGAAAGAAACACACGGGAAAACTCAGCAAAATGCTTCTTCTAATGTAAAATAGTGTTTCCATGCTGGAAACAGTCTTATTTTGACGCCAGCAACATATTTTAGACACACCGTTCATTTCAGCACTAACTGACAGAAACTTGCCGTTTTAAGCGTTTCCAGCCATTCTCTGTGTGTCTGGGACACAGCGTGTGCCCCGAAAATGCCACACAGTACAAATCACAGAAACATACTTGAAAACTCTGCAAAATGCTTCTTCTAATGTAAAATAGTGTTTCCATGCTGGAAACAGTCTTATTTTGACGCCGGCAGCACATATTTTAGACACACCGTTCATTTCAGCACTAACTGACAGAAACTTGCCGTTTTTAAGCGTTTCCAGCCATTCTCTGTGTGTCTGGGACACAGCGTGTGCCCCGAAAATGCCACACAGTACAAATCACAGAAACATACTTGAAAACTCTGCAAAATGCTTCTTCTAATGTAAAATAGTGTTTCCATGCTGGAAACAGTCTTATTTTGACGCCAGCAACATATTTGATACAAAGCTGTCATTTCAGCTCAAACGGTAAAATTGGACCGTTCCTGGCCATTTGAGACTGTTTTTCACAACGTTTGCCCTGAAAGTGCCAGGTACTGCAGATGAAAGAAACACACGGGAAAACTCAGCAAAATGCTTCTTCTAATGTAAAATAGTGTTTCCATGCTGGAAACAGTCTTATTTTGACGCCAGCAACATATTTTAGACACACCGTTCATTTCAGCACTAACTGACAGAAACTTGCCGTTTTTAAGCGTTTCCAGCCATTCTCTGTGTGTCTGGGACACAGCGTGTGCCCCGAAAATGCCACACAGTACAAATCACAGAAACATACTTGAAAACTCTGCAAAATGCTTCTTCTAATGTAAAATAGTGTTTCCATGCTGGAAACAGTCTTATTTTGACGCCAGCAACATATTTGATACAAAGCTGTCATTTCAGCTCAAACGGTAAAATTGGACCGTTCCTGGCCATTTGAGACTGTTTTTCACAACGTTTGCCCTGAAAGTGCCAGGTACTGCAGATGAAAGAAACACACGGGAAAACTCAGCAAAATGCTTCTTCTAATGTAAAATAGTGTTTCCATGCTGGAAACAGTCTTATTTTGACGCCAGCAACATATTTTAGACACACCGTTCATTTCAGCACTAACTGACAGAAACTTGCCGTTTTAAGCGTTTCCAGCCATTCTCTGTGTGTCTGGGACACAGCGTGTGCCCCGAAAATGCCACACAGTACAAATCACAGAAACATACTTGAAAACTCTGCAAAATGCTTCTTCTAATGTAAAATAGTGTTTCCATGCTGGAAACAGTCTTATTTTGACGCCAGCAACATATTTGATACAAAGCTGTCATTTCAGCTCAAACGGTAAAATTGGACCGTTCCTGGCCATTTGAGACTGTTTTTCACAACGTTTGCCCTGAAAGTGCCAGGTACTGCAGATGAAAGAAACACACGGGAAAACTCAGCAAAATGCTTCTTCTAATGTAAAATAGTGTTTCCATGCTGGAAACAGTCTTATTTTGACGCCAGCAACATATTTTAGACACACCGTTCATTTCAGCACTAACTGACAGAAACTTGCCGTTTTTAAGCGTTTCCAGCCATTCTCTGTGTGTCTGGGACACAGCGTGTGCCCCGAAAATGCCACACAGTACAAATCACAGAAACATACTTGAAAACTCTGCCAAATGCTTCTTCTAATGTAAAATAGTGTTTCCATGCTGGAAACAGTCTTATTTTGACGCCAGCAACATATTTTAGACACACCGTTCATTTCAGCACTAACTGACAGAAACTTGCCGTTTTAAGCGTTTCCAGCCATTCTCTGTGTGTCTGGGACACAGCGTGTGCCCCGAAAATGCCACACAGTACAAATCACAGAAACATACTTGAAAACTCTGCAAAATGCTTCTTCTAATGTAAAATAGTGTTTCCATGCTGGAAACAGTCTTATTTTGACGCCAGCAACATATTTGATACAAAGCTGTCATTTCAGCTCAAACGGTAAAATTGGACCGTTCCTGGCCATTTGAGACTGTTTTTCACAACGTTTGCCCTGAAAGTGCCAGGTACTGCAGATGAAAGAAACACACGGGAAAACTCAGCAAAATGCTTCTTCTAATGTAAAATAGTGTTTCCATGCTGGAAACAGTCTTATTTTGACGCCAGCAACATATTTGATACAAAGCTGTCATTTCAGCTCAAACGGTAAAATTGGACCGTTCCTGGCCATTTGAGACTGTTTTTCACAACGTTTGCCCTGAAAGTGCCAGGTACTGCAGATGAAAGAAACACACGGGAAAACTCAGCAAAATGCTTCTTCTAATGTAAAATAGTGTTTCCATGCTGGAAACAGTCTTATTTTGACGCCAGCAACATATTTTAGACACACCGTTCATTTCAGCACTAACTGACAGAAACTTGCCGTTTTAAGCGTTTCCAGCCATTCTCTGTGTGTCTGGGACACAGCGTGTGCCCCGAAAATGCCACACAGTACAAATCACAGAAACATACTTGAAAACTCTGCAAAATGCTTCTTCTAATGTAAAATAGTGTTTCCATGCTGGAAACAGTCTTATTTTGACGCCAGCAACATATTTGATACAAAGCTGTCATTTCAGCTCAAACGGTAAAATTGGACCGTTCCTGGCCATTTGAGACTGTTTTTCACAACGTTTGCCCTGAAAGTGCCAGGTACTGCAGATGAAAGAAACACACGGGAAAACTCAGCAAAATGCTTCTTCTAATGTAAAATAGTGTTTCCATGCTGGAAACAGTCTTATTTTGACGCCAGCAACATATTTGATACAAAGCTGTCATTTCAGCTCAAACGGTAAAATTGGACCGTTCCTGGCCATTTGAGACTGTTTTTCACAACGTTTGCCCTGAAAGTGCCAGGTACTGCAGATGAAAGAAACACACGGGAAAACTCAGCAAAATGCTTCTTCTAATGTAAAATAGTGTTTCCATGCTGGAAACAGTCTTATTTTGACGCCAGCAACATATTTTAGACACACCGTTCATTTCAGCACTAACTGACAGAAACTTGCCGTTTTAAGCGTTTCCAGCCATTCTCTGTGTGTCTGGGACACAGCGTGTGCCCCGAAAATGCCACACAGTACAAATCACAGAAACATACTTGAAAACTCTGCAAAATGCTTCTTCTAATGTAAAATAGTGTTTCCATGCTGGAAACAGTCTTATTTTGACGCCAGCAACATATTTGATACAAAGCTGTCATTTCAGCTCAAACGGTAAAATTGGACCGTTCCTGGCCATTTGAGACTGTTTTTCACAACGTTTGCCCTGAAAGTGCCAGGTACTGCAGATGAAAGAAACACACGGGAAAACTCAGCAAAATGCTTCTTCTAATGTAAAATAGTGTTTCCATGCTGGAAACAGTCTTATTTTGACGCCAGCAACATATTTGATACAAAGCTGTCATTTCAGCTCAAACGGTAAAATTGGACCGTTCCTGGCCATTTGAGACTGTTTTTCACAACGTTTGCCCTGAAAGTGCCAGGTACTGCAGATGAAAGAAACACACGGGAAAACTCAGCAAAATGCTTCTTCTAATGTAAAATAGTGTTTCCATGCTGGAAACAGTCTTATTTTGACGCCAGCAACATATTTTAGACACACCGTTCATTTCAGCACTAACTGACAGAAACTTGCCGTTTTAAGCGTTTCCAGCCATTCTCTGTGTGTCTGGGACACAGCGTGTGCCCCGAAAATGCCACACAGTACAAATCACAGAAACATACTTGAAAACTCTGCAAAATGCTTCTTCTAATGTAAAATAGTGTTTCCATGCTGGAAACAGTCTTATTTTGACGCCAGCAACATATTTGATACAAAGCTGTCATTTCAGCTCAAACGGTAAAATTGGACCGTTCCTGGCCATTTGAGACTGTTTTTCACAACGTTTGCCCTGAAAGTGCCAGGTACTGCAGATGAAAGAAACACACGGGAAAACTCAGCAAAATGCTTCTTCTAATGTAAAATAGTGTTTCCATGCTGGAAACAGTCTTATTTTGACGCCAGCAACATATTTGATACAAAGCTGTCATTTCAGCTCAAACGGTAAAATTGGACCGTTCCTGGCCATTTGAGACTGTTTTTCACAACGTTTGCCCTGAAAGTGCCAGGTACTGCAGATGAAAGAAACACACGGGAAAACTCAGCAAAATGCTTCTTCTAATGTAAAATAGTGTTTCCATGCTGGAAACAGTCTTATTTTGACGCCAGCAACATATTTTAGACACACCGTTCATTTCAGCACTAACTGACAGAAACTTGCCGTTTTAAGCGTTTCCAGCCATTCTCTGTGTGTCTGGGACACAGCGTGTGCCCCGAAAATGCCACACAGTACAAATCACAGAAATATACTTGAAAACTCTGCAAAATGCTTCTTCTAATGTAAAATAGTGTTTCCATGCTGGAAACAGTCTTATTTTGACGCCAGCAACATATTTGATACAAAGCTGTCATTTCAGCTCAAACGGTAAAATTGGACCGTTCCTGGCCATTTGAGACTGTTTTTCACAACGTTTGCCCTGAAAGTGCCAGGTACTGCAGATGAAAGAAACACACGGGAAAACTCTGCAAAATGCTTCTTCTAATGTAAAATAGTGTTTCCATGCTGGAAACAGTCTTATTTTGACGCCAGCAACATATTTTAGACACACCGTTCATTTCAGCACTAACTGACAGAAACTTGCCGTTTTAAGCGTTTCCAGCCATTCTCTGTGTGTCTGGGACACAGCGTGTGCCCCGAAAATGCCACACAGTACAAATCACAGAAACATACTTGAAAACTCTGCCAAATGCTTCTTCTAATGTAAAATAGTGTTTCCATGCTGGAAACAGTCTTATTTTGACGCCAGCAATATATTTTAGACACACCGTTCATTTCAGCACTAACTGACAGAAACTTGCCGTTTTAAGCGTTTCCAGCCATTCTCTGTGTGTCTGGGACACAGCGTGTGCCCCGAAAATGCCACACAGTACAAATCACAGAAACATACTTGAAAACTCTGCGAAATGCTTCTTCTAATGTAAAATAGTGTTTCCATGCTGGAAACAGTCTTATTTTGACGCCAGCAACATATTTGATACAAAGCTGTCATTTCAGCACTAACTGACAGAAACTTGCCGTTTTAAGCGTTTCCAGCCATTCTCTGTGTGTCTGGGACACAGCGTGTGCCCCGAAAATGCCACACAGTACAAATCACAGAAACATACTTGAAAACTCTGCAAAATGCTTCTTCTAATGTAAAATAGTGTTTCCATGCTGGAAACAGTCTTATTTTGACGCCAGCAACATATTTGATACAAAGCTGTCATTTCAGCTCAAACGGTAAAATTGGACCATTCCTGGCCATTTGAGACTGTTTTTCACAACGTTTGCCCTGAAAGTGCCAGGTACTGCAGATGAAAGAAACACACGGGAAAACTCAGCAAAATGCTTCTTCTAATGTAAAATAGTGTTTCCATGCTGGAAACAGTCTTATTTTGACGCCAGCAACATATTTGATACAAAGCTGTCATTTCAGCTCAAACGGTAAAATTGGACCGTTCCTGGCCATTTGAGACTGTTTTTCACAACGTTTGCCCTGAAAGTGCCAGGTACTGCAGATGAAAGAAACACACGGGAAAACTCAGCAAAATGCTTCTTCTAATGTAAAATAGTGTTTCCATGCTGGAAACAGTCTTATTTTGACGCCAGCAACATATTTTAGACACACCGTTCATTTCAGCAATAACTGACAGAAACTTGCCGTTTTAAGCGTTTCCAGCCATTCTCTGTGTGTCTGGGACACAGCGTGTGCCCCGAAAATGCCACACAGTACAAATCACAGAAACATACTTGAAAACTCTGCAAAATGCTTCTTCTAATGTAAAATAGTGTTTCCATGCTGGAAACAGTCTTATTTTGACGCCAGCAACATATTTGATACAAAGCTTTCATTTCAGCTCAAACGGTAAAATTGGACCGTTCCTGGCCATTTGAGACTGTTTTTCACAACGTTTGCCCTGAAAGTGCCAGGTACTGCAGATGAAAGAAACACACGGGAAAACTCAGCAAAATGCTTCTTCTAATGTAAAATAGTGTTTCCATGCTGGAAACAGTCTTATTTTGACGCCAGCAACATATTTTAGACACACCGTTCATTTCAGCACTAACTGACAGAAACTTGCCGTTTTAAGCGTTTCCAGCCATTCTCTGTGTGTCTGGGACACAGCGTGTGCCCCGAAAATGCCACACAGTACAAATCACAGAAACATACTTGAAAACTCTGCGAAATGCTTCTTCTAATGTAAAATAGTGTTTCCATGCTGGAAACAGTCTTATTTTGACGCCAGCAACATATTTGATACAAAGCTGTCATTTCAGCTCAAACGGTAAAATTGGACCGTTCCTGGCCATTTGAGACTGTTTTTCACAACGTTTGCCCTGAAAGTGCCAGGTACTGCAGATGAAAGAAACACACGGGAAAACTCAGCAAAATGCTTCTTCTAATGTAAAATAGTGTTTCCATGCTGGAAACAGTCTTATTTTGACGCCAGCAACATATTTTAGACACACCGTTCATTTCAGCACTAACTGACAGAAACTTGCCGTTTTAAGCGTTTCCAGCCATTCTCTGTGTGTCTGGGACACAGCGTGTGCCCCGAAAATGCCACACAGTACAAATCACAGAAACATACTTGAAAACTCTGCCAAATGCTTCTTCTAATGTAAAATAGTGTTTCCATGCTGGAAACAGTCTTATTTTGACGCCAGCAATATATTTTAGACACACCGTTCATTTCAGCACTAACTGACAGAAACTTGCCGTTTTAAGCGTTTCCAGCCATTCTCTGTGTGTCTGGGACACAGCGTGTGCCCCGAAAATGCCACACAGTACAAATCACAGAAACATACTTGAAAACTCTGCCAAATGCTTCTTCTAATGTAAAATAGTGTTTCCATGCTGGAAACAGTCTTATTTTGACGACAGCAACATATTTTAGACACACCGTTCATTTCAGCACTAACTGACAGAAACTTGCCGTTTTAAGTTTTTCCAGCCATTCCGTGCTTCTGGGACACAGCGTGTGCCCAGAAAATGCCACACGGTACAAATCCCAGAAACATACTTGAAAACTCTGCGAAATGCTTCTTCTAATGTAAAATAGTGTTTCCATGCTGGAAACAGTCTTATTTTGACGCCAGCAACATATTTGATACAAAGCTGTCATTTCAGCTCAAACGGTAAAATTGGACCGTTCCTGGCCATTTGAGACTGTTTTTCACAACGTTTGCCCTGAAAGTGCCAGGTACTGCAGATGAAAGAAACACACGGGAAAACTCAGCAAAATGCTTCTTCTAATGTAAAATAGTGTTTCCATGCTGGAAACAGTCTTATTTTAACGCCAGCAACATATTTTAGACACACCGTTCATTTCAGCACTAACTGACAGAAACTTGCCGTTTTAAGCGTTTCCAGCCATTCTCTGTGTGTCTGGGACACAGCGTGTGCCCCGAAAATGCCACACAGTACAAATCACAGAAACATACTTGAAAACTCTGCCAAATGCTTCTTCTAATGTAAAATAGTGTTTCCATGCTGGAAACAGTCTTATTTTGACGCCAGCAACATATTTTAGACACAGCATTCATTTCAGCTCAAACATTACATTTATAAGCGTTTCCAGACAAGATGAGCGACTTTATCACAACGTCTACTGTTAAATGCCAAATACTACACATAATAGAAACACACTTGAAAACTCCCCAAAATACTTCTTCTAGTTGACAACACTGTTTCCATGCTGGAAAAAATCTTATTTTGACGCGAGCAACATATTTCATACACACCTTTCATTTCAATTCTAGCGTTAGAATTTTACCGTTCCAGCCCGTTTCAGATTGTCTTTTTCCCAGCGTCTGCTTGAAAATTTCACATACTTGGGATCACACAAACATACTGGAAAACTCTGCAAAATACTTCTTCTAGTTGACAACAGTGTTTCTATGCTGGAAAAAGTCTAATTTTAACGCCAGCTGGTAGTTTCACAATCACCTTTCATTTCAGCTCTAACGGTACAGTTATAATATTTTCAGCTTTCTTTTTCACAAAGCCATCCCTGAAAATACCAAATTGCAGATGAGGGAAACACAGTGGAAAACTCACTTTCGTTGTCGGCCATGGCTATCAGCTACAGCTTGACTAAAAAAGCTAGGCCTGTAAAGAAAAAAAATTTCAGCTTCAACTGACTTCGCATTACAGTTATAGCGATTTCAGTCCATATGAATGTCTTTTTCACAAAGCTTGCCCTGAAAATGCCATACTGCAGATCACACAAACACACTGGAAAACTCTGGAAGATGCTTCTTCTAATTTAAAATAGTGTTTCCATGATGAAAAAACTCTTATTGTGACACCAGCAGCAAGTTTCACACTCACCTTTCATTTCAGTTCTAACGATCCAGTTGTAGCGTTTTAATCCCATCTGAACATCTTTTTCACAAAGCCTTCCTTGAAAATACCACATTGCAGATGAGGGAAACACAGAGGGAAACTCACTTTCGTTGTCGGCTATGGCTACCCGGTACATCTGGACTAATAAAGCGACGTTAGTGAAAAAACAAAAAAAAACAGCACTGCTCATACTTGGCCAGGATTGGTTGGTTACGTTCAAAGGAAGAGCGACCTTAGTTGCCAAGGAAACAAAACAACACTAGCCGCTACACCTGGACTAAAAAAGCGAGGCTAGTGGAAAAAAAAAACACAGCACTACTCGTATTTCGCCATGATTGGTTGGTCACGTTCAAAGGAAGCGCGATGTTAGTTGCCCAGAGGAAAAAACTACTTCTCATGCATCTGTGCGCACGCATAGATCTGCAAATTAATAGAATGTGCCCTATAGATCTAATAACGTCATATCCTACATGGTGTAGGATAGGGCGATACACTGTACTTACGTTAATTAATGTAAAAATAATTACAGTAATTTACTGGACACGTTTTACAGTTTTTTGCTGTGTATAAATTACAGCAATGTATGTTAATTGTATATTTGTTTACAATATTATCATGTATTCCATTCATATTACATGAGTTCCCTGGCAACTAATGTTGCCAATAAATAGCTGTTACTTATTCATAATTCAGTATCTTACTGTAGAATGGGTTCACAGTTAATTTTTTTTCACATTTAGCAAATTAGGCACGCTGTGGCTGCTGATAATCCAAAATATATCAACACTACTTTAGATTATCTTGAGCTGTTAAATAAAAAAGTGATGAAAAAACATTTATTAGGACTCAATACAGTGTTTATTATATTATGCAATTATATTCAATACAGTGTGGTGTGTGATTGCACACCAGATGTGTATGAAATGTATTAAACTTAAGGTAACTTTCCTTTTTATTAGCCAATAAGCATGTGCATGGAAAGCATAAACCCAGGACAGACTGCACAAGACCATTGCAGCATAGTCATTCATGGTCAACTCAAATGTGTAGCAACGTCAAACATGTAACTTGTAAAAAGCTTATTTTGAAACCACTTTTATTAAAGAAATACCATGTGCCATTTTCCTTGCAACAGAGTCAAAGCCATTCATAGTCCGTTAATCTTTTGAGAATTGCAGAGACATGAGGGCTGACACTGTTGTTACTCTTCTCGTGCACCTTCCCACTTCCTGGACTGATCCACTTGGTCATCTTTGTGCCAGAGGTTGGGTTGATCCTGATGAAGCATCTAAAGTCACAAAATCAGAGAAAAAGACATTTAATGAAATACATTGTTTGAAGAGACAGCAGAACCCATCAAGTTTTGGAGAATAGCTTAACATTTTTCCAAATATGCAAAACTTCAAAACAAAAATTTGCATTAATTGCAGATGTTCCATCCATGCAAGCTAAAACAGAAAGAAGCTTTGCAATGCAATACAATGGAAATGCAGGGAATTGAATAAAAATTACACCATATGTTATTCATAATGAAAAATGTAACTAAATAATAATCCACTGGCATCCCCTTTGAAGCACTTACCTTTGGATGAATTCAAGTGTGCACGAGGCCTCCTCTTGGTACACCAGATTGAAGACGCAATAGCATGAGAAAAACACTGCCATTCCAGCCACAATTTTCTGGTGTGGACCCACAACCACTTGTCCCTCAATGCTACGCATCCAGCTCATTGGCATGAGAACATCACCTAAACATAAATAAACATTTGCTTTATTATTGTTCTTTTGGCATTTTTAGATATTCTTTCTGTTGCTTTTCCTGTTGCCCTTCCACATGAACATATCCATAGATTAAACTAATTCATATTAATCTCTAGTTTTGCAACAGACTAGAAAATACACTACATAAGACGATGGACTAGTATTTTGCTATCCACTTAGTACAGCAAGAATAGTAAACTTAACTTACATGAGTTCCCTGAGGTGCTATATTAGCACAGATGTTGTACTGAATCTCAACTATGTTAAATTTTAAAATCTCACACAAGAAAACATTTTCAGCAATATAAATGTAACAGACAAATTTTTACCTAAAAATTGTCTTCACAGATGTGTGGTGATGATCACTGTGCCTTCTGCAGTAACGCTCACCGCCCAGGGTTTTCCTCTGCACCTGTAGCAAGGGGACAGTTCAACAGCAAAATATGCATGCTTAATTAGACTGGTTACTGATGAGGTTGAACAATTTAACTGCTTAGCCAATGTTAATTGTGCCTTTTTTCTATAACATAATCTTACCCAATATCAGATATAACTATCTCTGCCCAGATGGATTCCTCCAAGGTTCCACTCCAGACTGATTCACTTGGTGGAGCTGTAAGAGATGACTGATTGCTTGATTGGACTTCCATGCAATAAGAATAGCTGATATTGGCACATTAATTATATATAACTTCAGTTTCAGATGTCAACAATTTAATTCTTAATCACAATTCAAGTTATGACATCTTTAGTTAAATTTGTACTCAATTCAATTTCTATCTTTTCTCTCTCGCTTTCACATGCAGATGACTGATGTTTGACAGCAAAACCTTACTTTTTAATAGACACAATTTTGGACTTAAGAGCAGGGATATATCAGATTCTTAGCAACAACCCTCTTCCAGTTCAAATTAAACCCAATAAAAACTCAGAGCCACAGTGGCTGCTGAGCTAATGAGTCAATGTTAAATATTACCCGAGCTCAAGCTCACACAGTGTTTAAAGCGTGTGTGCTACTGTAACTGCAGCATAAACTGCCATGTTGAGCTTGCAAAACAGAGGAAAACAGCCCTGACTTAGTACCTCTGCAATGTCATACTAACGTGTAACATAATGCCATAACGTGTAACTTGACAACTATAAACAATGGGCTGTCGCTCCAACAGTTTTCTAAACCTGGAGGGTTTAGGATAATGTGTTGGCAATCGCTCTGTCCTGAAGGTGACAGGGCTAATGCAGGCACCTAGCGTTAGCTTAACTTAACCAGTTTTTCGCTAGCTAACGTTTGCAAAAACAGTGCAGTCTGCGTCCCACAACCCGTATATTCCGTATAAAACGCGACTAAGATAAATAAAATAACGTGAAATACAGTCACTATCAAAAATAAAGACTCATCATACTTTCCAAAATGCTGGTTTTGCAGCTTCCTCTTCACCGCTCTATTGCCTGCTTCTGTCTGTTGGCAACATGCATATTCTTTAAATTAAACGTGTAAAACCAGTCTGATATACAGACAAATTATATTGTATGAAGTTATCGTTTGAATAACATTTGAATTTTGTAGGCTAATAACGTGTTACTTACACTTTATTGACTTGATGGATCGGGTTCTTCGGGAAATTACAGAAATTTGTTACAGTGTATTAGATCGTGAAGGATTAAAAAATGTTGAGGATCTGCCAGAGGAGAGAGATCGTATTATCATCTATAATGCACATTCTATTAATTGCAGCTCTATGCGTGCGCACAGATGCATGAGAAGTTTTTTTTTTTTTTTTAAATCTGGGCTTCGCGCATCCTTTGAACGTGACCAACCAATCATGGCGAAGTATGAGAAGTGCTGTTTTTTTTTTTTTTCACTAACCTCGCTTTTTTAGTCCAGGTGTACCAGCTACTTTTGTTTTTTTCTCCGGGCAGCTAACGTCGCTCTTCCTTTGAACGTGACCAACCAATCATAGCGAAGTATGAGCACTGCTTTTCTTTTTTTTTTCACTAGCCTCCTTTTTTTGTCCAGATGTAGCGGTAGCCATAGCCGACAACGAAAGTGAGTTTTCCTCTGTGTTTCCTTTAACTGCAATGTGGTATTTTCAAGGAAGGCTTGGTGAAAATGATGTCCACATGGGTAGAAAACGCTAGAACGGGATCGTTAGAGCTGCAACGAAAGGTGAGTGTGAAATTTGCTGCTCAGGCCTGGACTGGTAATCTGGCATACCGGGCATTTTCCCGGTGGGCCGACAGTCCTCGGGCCGATGCTGTTTGTTTGTTTTTTTGTTTTGTTTTTGTTTTTGTTTTTTAGACTTAGAGACTGGGTTTAGAGGGTGTGGCAATATATCTTCAATATAGACAGTGGACTAAACCAATCAGGATATAGTAGTTTACGAGAGCGGCCCCACCCCTTTCTATGCACTGATCCCGGCCAGTTTAGTGTTGAGCGTGGAAACATGGAGAAGCGGAAGAAAGGAGGTGCGGAGAGGTTGCGGGCTAAAAGATTAAAAATAATCTCGCTATAGAAGCTGCAAAATGTACTAAAATAAAAGACATAATCTCTGGAGGGGCTGCTGTAGCCTCCAGGGAGAGGAGCAGCCAGAGGCTGTTGACAGGGAACCCGAGGGACAGAGTGACCAGGGAAGTGTAGCACAGGCGCAGCGGGTAAGCAGGTAGTAATGTTAAGATAATACCGGGACTTTTAGGTGATGGACAGGCATGAAACTCGCTCACCTTTCGGCGAAATTCGCCGTTCTGAAGCCAAATCAGGTGACCTACGTGAAACGTGTAGAATTACATGAGAATGGAGAGCAATGAATAATGTTCTTATTTCCTGTCGCAGCAGTTGCCTTAAATTGTGTTTTGTTTTCGTTCCGTGTGTGTGTGTTTTTTTTTTTACAATATCAATGCAGTTAGTATAAGATTTTTCAGATTCTTATCAAAAAATAAAAATGTAACCTAAAGATACTACATGTTTTGATGGTTTAGATATTTGCACAGTTTTTCCAGGTAGTTCCAAATGTATTTTTAATTTGTTTCTTTTAGGTTTTCTATTTATCACTTAATAAATTGTAATAATCTGTCCCTCTCTTCCTGTCTAGTCAAGCCAGGCTTTTGAGGTAGCAGTTGAGGAGAGAGAAGAGAGAGTGTTATAATATTTCTGAAATCTATTCCAAATATCTGAAGCTGTCATTTACTGGGGGCTCTCCTCTCTCCACTTCCAGGTGGACTGTCAGCCAACATGCACCTGACCTTGTGCGCAAGAAGCATTTTAAATAAACCATTGAATGTGTAGTTACTGCGAGTTTGCTGGTGGTTTTTGTGAGCTGGGATTTTTCCTTTAAATGTTGCGACATGGTTTCCTCTGGACCAAGACGTAACAATAGTAAAATACATTGCTTCGGGGAACGCATACATAAATTAGTCTGTTGTGCACCGCTAATTATGAGGGGCCGGTCTAACCAGGGCCGTTTTTTGTCCCAGTCCAGTCCTGTTGCTGCTGCTGTCAAAATTAGAGTTTTTCAGCATGGAAACAGTATTTTCAATTAGAGGAAGCATTTTGCAGAATTTTCCCGTATGTTTGTGTGATCCCCAGTATGTGAAATTTTCAGGGCAGACGCTGGGAAAAAGAAGATCTGGAACGGTAAAATTCTAACGCTAGAGCTGAAATGAAAGGTGTGTATAAAATATGTTGCTGGAGTCAAAATAAGACTTTTTCCAGCATGGAAACAGTGTTG
Source organism: Toxotes jaculatrix (assembly GCF_017976425.1). Lineage (NCBI taxonomy): Eukaryota > Metazoa > Chordata > Actinopteri > Toxotidae > Toxotes > Toxotes jaculatrix. The sequence continues at coordinate 58,897 of NW_024469794.1, forward strand.
TCAACTAGAAGAAGTATTTTGCAGAGTTTTCCAGTATGTTTCTGTCATTTGCACTGTGTGGCATTTTCAGGGCACACGCTGGGAAAAGACCATCTGGAACTGGCTGGAACGCTAAAATTCCAACGCTAGAGCTGAAAGGAACGGTGTGTCTAAAATATGTTGCCGGCGTCAAAATAAGTCTTTTTCCAGCATGGAAACACTATTTTACATTAGAAGAAGCATTTTGCAGAGTTTTCCCGTGTGTTTCTGTCATCTGCAGTACCTGGCACTTTCAGGGCAAACGTTGTGAAAAACACTCTCAAATTGGCATGAACGGTCAAATTTTACTGTTAGAGCTGAAATGAACGGTGTGTCTAAAATATGTTGCCGGCGTCAAAATAAGACTTTTTCCAGCATGGAAACACTATTTTACATTAGAAGAAGCATTTTGCTGAGTTTTCCCGTGTGTTTCTTTCATCTGCAGTACCTGGCACTTTCAGGGCAAACGTTGTGAAAAACAGTCTCAAATGGCCAGGAACGGTCAAATTTTACCGTTTGAGCTGAAATGACAGCTTTGCATCAAATGTGCTGCCGGCGTCAAAATAAGACTTTTTCCAGCATGGAAACACTATTTTACATTAGAAGAAGCATTTTGCAGAGTTTTCCCGTGTGTTTCTGTCATCTGCAGTACCTGGCACTTTCAGGGCAAACGTTGTGAAAAACACTCTCATATGGGCTGGAAGCGCTAAAACTGTAATGTTTGAGCTGAAATGACAGCTTTGCATCATATGTGCTGCCGGCGTCAAAATAAGACTTTTTCCAGCATGGAAACACTATTTTACAATAGAAGAAGAATTTTGCAGAGTTTTCCCGTGTGTTTCTGTCATCTGCAGTACCTGGCACTTTCAGGGCAAACGTTGTGAAAAACACTCTCAAATTGGCATGAACGGTCAAATTTTACTGTTAGAGCTGAAATGAACGGTGTGTCTAAAATATGTTGCCGGCGTCAAAATAAGACTTTTTCCAGCATGGAAACACTATTTTACATTAGAAGAAGCATTTCGCAGAGTTTTCAAGTATGTTTCTGTGATTTGTACTATGTGGCATTTTCAGGGCACACGCTGTGTCCCAGACACACGGAGAATGGCTGGAAACGCTTAAAACGGCAAGTTTCAGTCAGTTAGTGCTGAAATGAACGGTGTGTCTAAAATATGTTGCTGGCGTCAAAATAAGACTGTTTCCAGCATGGAAACACTATTTTACATTAGAAGAAGCATTTTGCAGAGTTTTCCCGTGTGTTTCTTTCATCTGCAGTACCTGGCACTTTCAGGGCAAACGTTGTGAAAAACAGTCTCATATGGCCAGGAACGGTGAAATTTTACCGTTTGAGCTGAAATGACAGCTTTGCATCAAATATGTTGCTGGCGTCAAAATAAGACTTTTTCCAGCATGGAAACACTATTTTACATTAGAAGAAGCATTTTGCAGAGTTTTCAAGTATGTTTCTGTGATTTGTACTGTGTGGCATTTTCAGGGAAAACGTTGTGAAAAACACTCTCATATGGCCAGGAACGGTGAAATTTTACCGTTTGAGCTGAAATGACAGCTTTTCATCAAATATGTTGCTGGCGTCAAAATAAGACTTTTTCCAGCATGGAAACACTATTTTACATTAGAAGAAGCATTTTGCTGAGTTTTCCCGTGTGTTTCTTTCATCTGCAGTACCTGGCACTTTCAGGGCAAACGTTGTGAAAAACAGTCTCATATGGCCAGGAACGGTGAAATTTTACCGTTTGAGCTGAAATGACAGCTTTTCATCAAATATGTTGCTGGCGTCAAAATAAGACTTTTTCCAGCATGGAAACACTATTTTACATTAGAAGAAGCATTTTGCTGAGTTTTCAAGTATGTTTCTGTGATTTGCACTGCGTGGCATTTTCAGGGCACACGCTGTGTCCCAGACACACAGAGAATGGCTGGAAACGCTTAAAACGGTAAGTTTCAGTCAGTTAGTGCTGAAATGAACGGTGTGTCTAAAATGTGTTGCTGGCGTCAAAATAAGACTTTTTCCAGCATGGAAACACTATTTTACATTAGAAGAAGCATTTTGCTGAGTTTTCCCGTGTGTTTCTTTCATCTGCAGTACCTGGCACTTTCAGGGCAAACGTTGTGAAAAACAGTCTCATATGGCCAGGAACGGTGAAATTTTACCGTTTGAGCTGAAATGACAGCTTTTCATCAAATATGTTGCTGGCGTCAAAATAAGACTTTTTCCAGCATGGAAACACTATTTTACATTAGAAGAAGCATTTTGCTGAGTCTTCAAGTATGTTTCTGTGATTTGCACTGCGTGGCATTTTCAGGGCACACGCTGTGTCCCAGACACACAGAGAATGGCTGGAAACGCTTAAAACGGTAAGTTTCAGTCAGTTAGTGCTGAAATGAACGGTGTGTCTAAAATATGTTGCTGGCGTCAAAATAAGACTTTTTCCAGCATGGAAACACTATTTTACATTAGAAGAAGCATTTTGCAGAGTTTTCCCGTGTGTTTCTTTCATCTGCAGTACCTGGCACTTTCAGGGCAAACGTCGTGAAAAACAGTCTCATATGGCCAGGAACGGTGAAATTTTACCGTTTGAGCTGAAATGACAGCTTTGCATCAAATATGTTGCTGGCGTCAAAATAAGACTTTTTCCAGCATGGAAACACTATTTTACATTAGAAGAAGCATTTTGCAGAGTTTTCAAGTATGTTTCTGTGATTTGTACTGTGTGGCATTTTCAGGGAAAACGTTGTGAAAAACACTCTCATATGGCCAGGAACGGTGAAATTTTACCGTTTGAGCTGAAATGACAGCTTTTCATCAAATATGTTGCTGGCGTCAAAATAAGACTTTTTCCAGCATGGAAACACTATTTTACATTAGAAGAAGCATTTTGCTGAGTTTTCCCGTGTGTTTCTTTCATCTGCAGTACCTGGCACTTTCAGGGCAAACGTTGTGAAAAACAGTCTCATATGGCCAGGAACGGTGAAATTTTACCGTTTGAGCTGAAATGACAGCTTTTCATCAAATATGTTGCTGGCGTCAAAATAAGACTTTTTCCAGCATGGAAACACTATTTTACATTAGAAGAAGCATTTGGCAGAGTTTTCAAGTATGTTTCTGTGATTTGTACTGTGTGGCATTTTCAGGGCACACGCTGTGTCCCAGACACACGGAGAATGGCTGGAAACGCTTAAAACGGCAAGTTTCAGTCAGTTAGTGCTGAAATGAACGGTGTGTCTAAAATATGTTGCTGGCGTCAAAATAAGACTGTTTCCAGCATGGAAACACTATTTTACATTAGAAGAAGCATTTTGCAGAGTTTTCCCGTGTGTTTCTTTCATCTGCAGTACCTGGCACTTTCAGGGCAAACGTTGTGAAAAACAGTCTCATATGGCCAGGAACGGTGAAATTTTACCGTTTGAGCTGAAATGACAGCTTTGCATCAAATATGTTGCTGGCGTCAAAATAAGACTTTTTCCAGCATGGAAACACTATTTTACATTAGAAGAAGCATTTTGCTGAGTTTTCCCGTGTGTTTCTTTCATCTGCAGTACCTGGCACTTTCAGGGCAAACGTTGTGAAAAACAGTCTCATATGGCCAGGAACGGTGAAATTTTACCGTTTGAGCTGAAATGACAGCTTTGCATCAAATATGTTGCTGGCGTCAAAATAAGACTTTTTCCAGCATGGAAACACTATTTTACATTAGAAGAAGCATTTTGCTGAGTTTTCCCGTGTGTTTCTTTCATCTGCAGTACCTGGCACTTTCAGGGCAAACGTTGTGAAAAACAGTCTCATATGGCCAGGAACGGTGAAATTTTACCGTTTGAGCTGAAATGACAGCTTTTCATCAAATATGTTGCTGGCGTCAAAATAAGACTTTTTCCAGCATGGAAACACTATTTTACATTAGAAGAAGCATTTGGCAGAGTTTTCAAGTATGTTTCTGTGATTTGTACTGTGTGGCATTTTCAGGGCACACGCTGTGTCCCAGACACACGGAGAATGGCTGGAAACGCTTAAAACGGCAAGTTTCAGTCAGTTAGTGCTGAAATGAACGGTGTGTCTAAAATATGTTGCTGGCGTCAAAATAAGACTGTTTCCAGCATGGAAACACTATTTTACATTAGAAGAAGCATTTTGCTGAGTTTTCCCGTGTGTTTCTTTCATCTGCAGTACCTGGCACTTTCAGGGCAAACGTCGTGAAAAACAGTCTCATATGGCCAGGAACGGTGAAATTTTACCGTTTGAGATGAAATGACAGCTTTGCATCAAATATGTTGCTGGCGTCAAAATAAGACTTTTTCCAGCATGGAAACACTATTTTACATTAGAAGAAGCATTTCGCAGAGTTTTCCCGTGTGTTTCTTTCATCTGCAGTACCTGGCACTTTCAGGGCAAACGTTGTGAAAAACAGTCTCATATGGCCAGGAACGGTGAAATTTTACCGTTTGAGCTGAAATGACAGCTTTGCATCAAATATGTTGCTGGCGTCAAAATAAGACTGTTTCCAGCATGGAAACACTATTTTACATTAGAAGAAGCATTTGGCAGAGTTTTCAAGTATGTTTCTGTGATTTGTACTGTGTGGCATTTTCAGGGCACACGCTGTGTCCCAGACACACGGAGAATGGCTGGAAACGCTTAAAACGGCAAGTTTCAGTCAGTTAGTGCTGAAATGAACGGTGTGTCTAAAATATGTTGCTGGCGTCAAAATAAGACTGTTTCCAGCATGGAAACACTATTTTACATTAGAAGAAGCATTTTGCAGAGTTTTCCCGTGTGTTTCTTTCATCTGCAGTACCTGGCACTTTCAGGGCAAACGTTGTGAAAAACAGTCTCATATGGCCAGGAACGGTGAAATTTTACCGTTTGAGCTGAAATGACAGCTTTTCATCAAATATGTTGCTGGCGTCAAAATAAGACTTTTTCCAGCATGGAAACACTATTTTACATTAGAAGAAGCATTTGGCAGAGTTTTCAAGTATGTTTCTGTGATTTGTACTGTGTGGCATTTTCAGGGCACACGCTGTGTCCCAGACACACGGAGAATGGCTGGAAACGCTTAAAACGGCAAGTTTCAGTCAGTTAGTGCTGAAATGAACGGTGTGTCTAAAATATGTTGCTGGCGTCAAAATAAGACTGTTTCCAGCATGGAAACACTATTTTACATTAGAAGAAGCATTTTGCAGAGTTTTCCCGTGTGTTTCTTTCATCTGCAGTACCTGGCACTTTCAGGGCAAACGTTGTGAAAAACAGTCTCATATGGCCAGGAACGGTGAAATTTTACCGTTTGAGCTGAAATGACAGCTTTGCATCAAATATGTTGCTGGCGTCAAAATAAGACTTTTTCCAGCATGGAAACACTATTTTACATTAGAAGAAGCATTTGGCAGAGTTTTCAAGTATGTTTCTGTGATTTGTACTGTGTGGCATTTTCAGGGCACACGCTGTGTCCCAGACACACGGAGAATGGCTGGAAACGCTTAAAACGGCAAGTTTCAGTCAGTTAGTGCTGAAATGAACGGTGTGTCTAAAATATGTTGCTGGCGTCAAAATAAGACTTTTTCCAGCATGGAAACACTATTTTACATTAGAAGAAGCATTTTGCTGAGTTTTCAAGAATGTTTCTGTCATCTGCAGTACCTGGCACTTTCAGGGCAAACGTTGTGAAAAACACTCTCATATGGGCAGGAACGGTGAAATTTTACCGTTTGAGCTGAAATGACAGCTTTTCATCAAATATGTTGCTGGCGTCAAAATAAGACTTTTTCCAGCATGGAAACACTATTTTACATTAGAAGAAGCATTTTGCAGAGTTTTCAAGTATGTTTCTGTGATTTGTACTGTGTGGCATTTTCAGGGAAAACGTTGTGAAAAACACTCTCATATGGCCAGGAACGGTGAAATTTTACCGTTTGAGCTGAAATGACAGCTTTTCATCAAATATGTTGCTGGCGTCAAAATAAGACTTTTTCCAGCATGGAAACACTATTTTACATTAGAAGAAGCATTTTGCTGAGTTTTCCCGTGTGTTTCTTTCATCTGCAGTACCTGGCACTTTCAGGGCAAACGTTGTGAAAAACAGTCTCATATGGCCAGGAACGGTGAAATTTTACCGTTTGAGCTGAAATGACAGCTTTTCATCAAATATGTTGCTGGCGTCAAAATAAGACTTTTTCCAGCATGGAAACACTATTTTACATTAGAAGAAGCATTTGGCAGAGTTTTCAAGTATGTTTCTGTGATTTGTACTGTGTGGCATTTTCAGGGCACACGCTGTGTCCCAGACACACGGAGAATGGCTGGAAACGCTTAAAACGGCAAGTTTCAGTCAGTTAGTGCTGAAATGAACGGTGTGTCTAAAATATGTTGCTGGCGTCAAAATAAGACTGTTTCCAGCATGGAAACACTATTTTACATTAGAAGAAGCATTTTGCAGAGTTTTCCCGTGTGTTTCTTTCATCTGCAGTACCTGGCACTTTCAGGGCAAACGTTGTGAAAAACAGTCTCATATGGCCAGGAACGGTGAAATTTTACCGTTTGAGCTGAAATGACAGCTTTGCATCAAATATGTTGCTGGCGTCAAAATAAGACTTTTTCCAGCATGGAAACACTATTTTACATTAGAAGAAGCATTTTGCTGAGTTTTCCCGTGTGTTTCTTTCATCTGCAGTACCTGGCACTTTCAGGGCAAACGTTGTGAAAAACAGTCTCATATGGCCAGGAACGGTGAAATTTTACCGTTTGAGCTGAAATGACAGCTTTGCATCAAATATGTTGCTGGCGTCAAAATAAGACTTTTTCCAGCATGGAAACACTATTTTACATTAGAAGAAGCATTTGGCAGAGTTTTCAAGTATGTTTCTGTGATTTGTACTGTGTGGCATTTTCAGGGCACACGCTGTGTCCCAGACACACGGAGAATGGCTGGAAACGCTTAAAACGGCAAGTTTCAGTCAGTTAGTGCTGAAATGAACGGTGTGTCTAAAATATGTTGCTGGCGTCAAAATAAGACTTTTTCCAGCATGGAAACACTATTTTACATTAGAAGAAGCATTTTGCTGAGTTTTCAAGAATGTTTCTGTCATCTGCAGTACCTGGCACTTTCAGGGCAAACGTTGTGAAAAACACTCTCATATGGGCAGGAACGGTGAAATTTTACCGTTTGAGCTGAAATGACAGCTTTTCATCAAATATGTTGCTGGCGTCAAAATAAGACTTTTTCCAGCATGGAAACACTATTTTACATTAGAAGAAGCATTTTGCAGAGTTTTCAAGTATGTTTCTGTGATTTGTACTGTGTGGCATTTTCAGGGAAAACGTTGTGAAAAACACTCTCATATGGCCAGGAACGGTGAAATTTTACCGTTTGAGCTGAAATGACAGCTTTTCATCAAATATGTTGCTGGCGTCAAAATAAGACTTTTTCCAGCATGGAAACACTATTTTACATTAGAAGAAGCATTTTGCTGAGTTTTCCCGTGTGTTTCTTTCATCTGCAGTACCTGGCACTTTCAGGGCAAACGTTGTGAAAAACAGTCTCATATGGCCAGGAACGGTGAAATTTTACCGTTTGAGCTGAAATGACAGCTTTTCATCAAATATGTTGCTGGCGTCAAAATAAGACTTTTTCCAGCATGGAAACACTATTTTACATTAGAAGAAGCATTTGGCAGAGTTTTCAAGTATGTTTCTGTGATTTGTACTGTGTGGCATTTTCAGGGCACACGCTGTGTCCCAGACACACGGAGAATGGCTGGAAACGCTTAAAACGGCAAGTTTCAGTCAGTTAGTGCTGAAATGAACGGTGTGTCTAAAATATGTTGCTGGCGTCAAAATAAGACTTTTTCCAGCATGGAAACACTATTTTACATTAGAAGAAGCATTTTGCTGAGTTTTCCCGTGTGTTTCTTTCATCTGCAGTACCTGGCACTTTCAGGGCAAACGTTGTGAAAAACAGTCTCATATGGCCAGGAACGGTGAAATTTTACCGTTTGAGCTGAAACGACAGCTTTGCATCAAATATGTTGCTGGCGTCAAAATAAGACTTTTTCCAGCATGGAAACACTATTTTACATTAGAAGAAGCATTTGGCAGAGTTTTCAAGTATGTTTCTGTGATTTGTACTGTGTGGCATTTTCAGGGCACACGCTGTGTCCCAGACACACGGAGAATGGCTGGAAACGCTTAAAACGGCAAGTTTCAGTCAGTTAGTGCTGAAATGAACGGTGTGTCTAAAATATGTTGCTGGCGTCAAAATAAGACTGTTTCCAGCATGGAAACACTATTTTACATTAGAAGAAGCATTTTGCAGAGTTTTCCCGTGTGTTTCTTTCATCTGCAGTACCTGGCACTTTCAGGGCAAACGTTGTGAAAAACAGTCTCATATGGCCAGGAACGGTGAAATTTTACCGTTTGAGCTGAAATGACAGCTTTGCATCAAATATGTTGCTGGCGTCAAAATAAGACTTTTTCCAGCATGGAAACACTATTTTACATTAGAAGAAGCATTTGGCAGAGTTTTCAAGTATGTTTCTGTGATTTGTACTGTGTGGCATTTTCAGGGCACACGCTGTGTCCCAGACACACGGAGAATGGCTGGAAACGCTTAAAACGGCAAGTTTCAGTCAGTTAGTGCTGAAATGAACGGTGTGTCTAAAATATGTTGCTGGCGTCAAAATAAGACTGTTTCCAGCATGGAAACACTATTTTACATTAGAAGAAGCATTTTGCTGAGTTTTCCCGTGTGTTTCTTTCATCTGCAGTACCTGGCACTTTCAGGGCAAACGTTGTGAAAAACAGTCTCATATGGCCAGGAACGGTGAAATTTTACCGTTTGAGCTGAAATGACAGCTTTGCATCAAATATGTTGCTGGCGTCAAAATAAGACTTTTTCCAGCATGGAAACACTATTTTACATTAGAAGAAGCATTTGGCAGAGTTTTCAAGTATGTTTCTGTGATTTGTACTGTGTGGCATTTTCAGGGCACACGCTGTGTCCCAGACACACGGAGAATGGCTGGAAACGCTTAAAACGGCAAGTTTCAGTCAGTTAGTGCTGAAATGAACGGTGTGTCTAAAATATGTTGCTGGCGTCAAAATAAGACTGTTTCCAGCATGGAAACACTATTTTACATTAGAAGAAGCATTTTGCAGAGTTTTCCCGTGTGTTTCTTTCATCTGCAGTACCTGGCACTTTCAGGGCAAACGTTGTGAAAAACAGTCTCATATGGCCAGGAACGGTGAAATTTTACCGTTTGAGCTGAAATGACAGCTTTGCATCAAATATGTTGCTGGCGTCAAAATAAGACTTTTTCCAGCATGGAAACACTATTTTACATTAGAAGAAGCATTTGGCAGAGTTTTCAAGTATGTTTCTGTGATTTGTACTGTGTGGCATTTTCAGGGCACACGCTGTGTCCCAGACACACGGAGAATGGCTGGAAACGCTTAAAACGGCAAGTTTCAGTCAGTTAGTGCTGAAATGAACGGTGTGTCTAAAATATGTTGCTGGCGTCAAAATAAGACTGTTTCCAGCATGGAAACACTATTTTACATTAGAAGAAGCATTTTGCTGAGTTTTCCCGTGTGTTTCTTTCATCTGCAGTACCTGGCACTTTCAGGGCAAACGTCGTGAAAAACAGTCTCATATGGCCAGGAACGGTGAAATTTTACCGTTTGAGATGAAATGACAGCTTTGCATCAAATATGTTGCTGGCGTCAAAATAAGACTTTTTCCAGCATGGAAACACTATTTTACATTAGAAGAAGCATTTGGCAGAGTTTTCAAGTATGTTTCTGTGATTTGTACTGTGTGGCATTTTCAGGGCACACGCTGTGTCCCAGACACACGGAGAATGGCTGGAAACGCTTAAAACGGCAAGTTTCAGTCAGTTAGTGCTGAAATGAACGGTGTGTCTAAAATATGTTGCTGGCGTCAAAATAAGACTGTTTCCAGCATGGAAACACTATTTTACATTAGAAGAAGCATTTTGCAGAGTTTTCCCGTGTGTTTCTTTCATCTGCAGTACCTGGCACTTTCAGGGCAAACGTTGTGAAAAACAGTCTCATATGGCCAGGAACGGTGAAATTTTACCGTTTGAGCTGAAATGACAGCTTTGCATCAAATATGTTGCTGGCGTCAAAATAAGACTTTTTCCAGCATGGAAACACTATTTTACATTAGAAGAAGCATTTTGCTGAGTTTTCCCGTGTGTTTCTTTCATCTGCAGTACCTGGCACTTTCAGGGCAAACGTTGTGAAAAACAGTCTCATATGGCCAGGAACGGTGAAATTTTACCGTTTGAGCTGAAATGACAGCTTTGCATCAAATATGTTGCTGGCGTCAAAATAAGACTTTTTCCAGCATGGAAACACTATTTTACATTAGAAGAAGCATTTTGCTGAGTTTTCCCGTGTGTTTCTTTCATCTGCAGTACCTGGCACTTTCAGGGCAAACGTTGTGAAAAACAGTCTCATATGGCCAGGAACGGTGAAATTTTACCGTTTGAGCTGAAATGACAGCTTTGCATCAAATATGTTGCTGGCGTCAAAATAAGACTTTTTCCAGCATGGAAACAGTATTTTACATTAGAAGAAGCATTTGGCAGAGTTTTCAAGTATGTTTCTGTGATTTGTACTGTGTGGCATTTTCAGGGCACACGCTGTGTCCCAGACACACGGAGAATGGCTGGAAACGCTTAAAACGGCAAGTTTCAGTCAGTTAGTGCTGAAATGAACGGTGTGTCTAAAATATGTTGCTGGCGTCAAAATAAGACTTTTTCCAGCATGGAAACACTATTTTACATTAGAAGAAGCATTTTGCTGAGTTTTCAAGAATGTTTCTGTCATCTGCAGTACCTGGCACTTTCAGGGCAAACGTTGTGAAAAACAGTCTCATATGGCCAGGAACGGTGAAATTTTACCGTTTGAGCTGAAATGACAGCTTTGCATCAAATATGTTGCTGGCGTCAAAATAAGACTTTTTCCAGCATGGAAACACTATTTTACATTAGAAGAAGCATTTTGCTGAGTTTTCCCGTGTGTTTCTTTCATCTGCAGTACCTGGCACTTTCAGGGCAAACGTTGTGAAAAACAGTCTCATATGGCCAGGAATGAAATTTTACCGTTTGAGCTGAAATGACAGCTTTGCATCAAATATGTTGCTGGCGTCAAAATAAGACTTTTTCCAGCATGGAAACACTATTTTACATTAGAAGAAGCATTTTGCTGAGTTTTCCCGTGTGTTTCTTTCATCTGCAGTACCTGGCACTTTCAGGGCAAACGTTGTGAAAAACAGTCTCATATGGCCAGGAACGGTGAAATTTTACCGTTTGAGCTGAAATGACAGCTTTGCATCAAATATGTTGCTGGCGTCAAAATAAGACTTTTTCCAGCATGGAAACACTATTTTACATTAGAAGAAGCATTTGGCAGAGTTTTCAAGTATGTTTCTGTGATTTGTACTGTGTGGCATTTTCAGGGCACACGCTGTGTCCCAGACACACGGAGAATGGCTGGAAACGCTTAAAACGGCAAGTTTCAGTCAGTTAGTGCTGAAATGAACGGTGTGTCTAAAATATGTTGCTGGCGTCAAAATAAGACTTTTTCCAGCATGGAAACACTATTTTACATTAGAAGAAGCATTTTGCTGAGTTTTCAAGAATGTTTCTGTCATCTGCAGTACCTGGCACTTTCAGGGCAAACGTTGTGAAAAACAGTCTCATATGGCCAGGAACGGTGAAATTTTACCGTTTGAGCTGAAATGACAGCTTTGCATCAATATGTTGCTGGCGTCAAAATAAGACTTTTTCCAGCATGGAAACACTATTTTACATTAGAAGAAGCATTTGGCAGAGTTTTCAAGTATGTTTCTGTGATTTGTACTGTGTGGCATTTTCAGGGCACACGCTGTGTCCCAGACACACGGAGAATGGCTGGAAACGCTTAAAACGGCAAGTTTCAGTCAGTTAGTGCTGAAATGAACGGTGTGTCTAAAATATGTTGCTGGCGTCAAAATAAGACTTTTTCCAGCATGGAAACACTATTTTACATTAGAAGAAGCATTTTGCTGAGTTTTCAAGAATGTTTCTGTCATCTGCAGTACCTGGCACTTTCAGGGCAAACGTTGTGAAAAACAGTCTCATATGGCCAGGAACGGTGAAATTTTACCGTTTGAGCTGAAATGACAGCTTTGCATCAAATATGTTGCTGGCGTCAAAATAAGACTTTTTCCAGCATGGAAACACTATTTTACATTAGAAGAAGCATTTGGCAGAGTTTTCAAGTATGTTTCTGTGATTTGTACTGTGTGGCATTTTCAGGGCACACGCTGTGTCCCAGACACACGGAGAATGGCTGGAAACGCTTAAAACGGCAAGTTTCAGTCAGTTAGTGCTGAAATGAACGGTGTGTCTAAAATATGTTGCTGGCGTCAAAATAAGACTGTTTCCAGCATGGAAACACTATTTTACATTAGAAGAAGCATTTTGCAGAGTTTTCCCGTGTGTTTCTTTCATCTGCAGTACCTGGCACTTTCAGGGCAAACGTTGTGAAAAACAGTCTCATATGGCCAGGAACGGTGAAATTTTACCGTTTGAGCTGAAATGACAGCTTTGCATCAAATATGTTGCTGGCGTCAAAATAAGACTTTTTCCAGCATGGAAACAGTATTTTTACATTAGAAGAAGCATTTGGCAGAGTTTTCAAGTATGTTTCTGTGATTTGTACTGTGTGGCATTTTCAGGGCACACGCTGTGTCCCAGACACACGGAGAATGGCTGGAAACGCTTAAAACGGCAAGTTTCAGTCAGTTAGTGCTGAAATGAACGGTGTGTCTAAAATATGTTGCTGGCGTCAAAATAAGACTTTTTCCAGCATGGAAACACTATTTTACATTAGAAGAAGCATTTTGCTGAGTTTTCAAGAATGTTTCTGTCATCTGCAGTACCTGGCACTTTCAGGGCAAACGTTGTGAAAAACACTCTCATATGGGCAGGAACGGTGAAATTTTACCGTTTGAGCTGAAATGACAGCTTTTCATCAAATATGTTGCTGGCGTCAAAATAAGACTTTTTCCAGCATGGAAACACTATTTTACATTAGAAGAAGCATTTTGCAGAGTTTTCAAGTATGTTTCTGTGATTTGTACTGTGTGGCATTTTCAGGGAAAACGTTGTGAAAAACACTCTCATATGGCCAGGAACGGTGAAATTTTACCGTTTGAGCTGAAATGACAGCTTTTCATCAAATATGTTGCTGGCGTCAAAATAAGACTTTTTCCAGCATGGAAACACTATTTTACATTAGAAGAAGCATTTTGCAGAGTTTTTCCCGTGTGTTTCTTTCATCTGCAGTACCTGGCACTTTCAGGGCAAACGTTGTGAAAAACAGTCTCATATGGCCAGGAACGGGTGAAATTTTACCGTTTGAGCTGAAATGACAGCTTTGCATCAAATATGTTGCTGGCGTCAAAATAAGACTTTTTCCAGCATGGAAACACTATTTTACATTAGAAGAAGCATTTGGCAGAGTTTTCAAGTATGTTTCTGTGATTTGTACTGTGTGGCATTTTCAGGGCACACGCTGTGTCCCAGACACACGGAGAATGGCTGGAAACGCTTAAAACGGCAAGTTTCAGTCAGTTAGTGCTGAAATGAACGGTGTGTCTAAAATATGTTGCTGGCGTCAAAATAAGACTGTTTCCAGCATGGAAACACTATTTTACATTAGAAGAAGCATTTTGCAGAGTTTTCCCGTGTGTTTCTTTCATCTGCAGTACCTGGCACTTTCAGGGCAAACGTTGTGAAAAACAGTCTCATATGGCCAGGAACGGTGAAATTTTACCGTTTGAGCTGAAATGACAGCTTTGCATCAAATATGTTGCTGGCGTCAAAATAAGACTTTTTTCCAGCATGGAAACAGTATTTTACATTAGAAGAAGCATTTGGCAGAGTTTTCAAGTATGTTTCTGTGATTTGTACTGTGTGGCATTTTCAGGGAAAACGTTGTGAAAAACACTCTCATATGGCCAGGAACGGTGAAATTTTACCGTTTGAGCTGAAATGACAGCTTTTCATCAAATATGTTGCTGGCGTCAAAATAAGACTTTTTCCAGCATGGAAACACTATTTTACATTAGAAGAAGCATTTTGCAGAGTTTTCCCGTGTGTTTCTTTCATCTGCAGTACCTGGCACTTTCAGGGCAAACGTTGTGAAAAACAGTCTCATATGACCAGGAACGGTGAAATTTTACCGTTTGAGCTGAAATGACAGCTTTGCATCAAATATGTTGCTGGCGTCAAAATAAGACTTTTTTCCAGCATGGAAACACTATTTTACATTAGAAGAAGCATTTTGCTGAGTTTTCCCGTGTGTTTCTTTCATCTGCAGTACCTGGCACTTTCAGGGCAAACGTTGTGAAAAACAGTCTCATATGGCCAGGAACGGTGAAATTTTACCGTTTGAGCTGAAATGACAGCTTTGCATCAAATATGTTGCTGGCGTCAAAATAAGACTTTTTCCAGCATGGAAACACTATTTTACATTAGAAGAAGCATTTTGCTGAGTTTTCCCGTGTGTTTCTTTCATCTGCAGTACCTGGCACTTTCAGGGCAAACGTTGTGAAAAACAGTCTCATATGGCCAGGAACGGTGAAATTTTACCGTTTGAGCTGAAATGACAGCTTTGCATCAAATATGTTGCTGGCGTCAAAATAAGACTTTTTCCAGCATGGAAACACTATTTTACATTAGAAGAAGCATTTGGCAGAGTTTTCAAGTATGTTTCTGTGATTTGTACTGTGTGGCATTTTCAGGGCACACGCTGTGTCCCAGACACACGGAGAATGGCTGGAAACGCTTAAAACGGCAAGTTTCAGTCAGTTAGTGCTGAAATGAACGGTGTGTCTAAAATATGTTGCTGGCGTCAAAATAAGACTTTTTCCAGCATGGAAACACTATTTTACATTAGAAGAAGCATTTTGCTGAGTTTTCAAGAATGTTTCTGTCATCTGCAGTACCTGGCACTTTCAGGGCAAACGTTGTGAAAAACACTCTCATATGGGCAGGAACGGTGAAATTTTACCGTTTGAGCTGAAATGACAGCTTTTCATCAAATATGTTGCTGGCGTCAAAATAAGACTTTTTCCAGCATGGAAACACTATTTTACATTAGAAGAAGCATTTTGCAGACTTTTCAAGTATGTTTCTGTGATTTGTACTGTGTGGCATTTTCAGGGAAAACGTTGTGAAAAACACTCTCATATGGCCAGGAACGGTGAAATTTTACCGTTTGAGCTGAAATGACAGCTTTTCATCAAATATGTTGCTGGCGTCAAAATAAGACTTTTTCCAGCATGGAAACACTATTTTACATTAGAAGAAGCATTTTGCAGAGTTTTCCCGTGTGTTTCTTTCATCTGCAGTACCTGGCACTTTCAGGGCAAACGTTGTGAAAAACAGTCTCATATGGCCAGGAACGGTGAAATTTTACCGTTTGAGCTGAAATGACAGCTTTGCATCAAATATGTTGCTGGCGTCAAAATAAGACTTTTTCCAGCATGGAAACACTATTTTACATTAGAAGAAGCATTTTGCTGAGTTTTCCCGTGTGTTTCTTTCATCTGCAGTACCTGGCACTTTCAGGGCAAACGTTGTGAAAAACAGTCTCATATGGCCAGGAACGGTGAAATTTTACCGTTTGAGCTGAAATGACAGCTTTGCATCAAATATGTTGCTGGCGTCAAAATAAGACTTTTTCCAGCATGGAAACACTATTTTACATTAGAAGAAGCATTTTGCTGAGTTTTCAAGAATGTTTCTGTCATCTGCAGTACCTGGCACTTTCAGGGCAAACGTTGTGAAAAACACTCTCATATGGGCAGGAACGGTGAAATTTTACCGTTTGAGCTGAAATGACAGCTTTTCATCAAATATGTTGCTGGCGTCAAAATAAGACTTTTTCCAGCATGGAAACACTATTTTACATTAGAAGAAGCATTTTGCAGAGTTTTCAAGTATGTTTCTGTGATTTGTACTGTGTGGCATTTTCAGGGAAAACGTTGTGAAAAACACTCTCATATGGCCAGGAACGGTGAAATTTTACCGTTTGAGCTGAAATGACAGCTTTTCATCAAATATGTTGCTGGCGTCAAAATAAGACTTTTTCCAGCATGGAAACACTATTTTACATTAGAAGAAGCATTTTGCTGAGTTTTCCCGTGTGTTTCTTTCATCTGCAGTACCTGGCACTTTCAGGGCAAACGTTGTGAAAAACAGTCTCATATGGCCAGGAACGGTGAAATTTTACCGTTTGAGCTGAAATGACAGCTTTTCATCAAATATGTTGCTGGCGTCAAAATAAGACTTTTTCCAGCATGGAAACACTATTTTACGTTAGAAGAAGCATTTGGCAGAGTTTTCAAGTATGTTTCTGTGATTTGTACTGTGTGGCATTTTCAGGGCACACGCTGTGTCCCAGACACACGGAGAATGGCTGGAAACGCTTAAAACGGCAAGTTTCAGTCAGTTAGTGCTGAAATGAACGGTGTGTCTAAAATATGTTGCTGGCGTCAAAATAAGACTGTTTCCAGCATGGAAACACTATTTTACATTAGAAGAAGCATTTTGCAGAGTTTTCCCGTGTGTTTCTTTCATCTGCAGTACCTGGCACTTTCAGGGCAAACGTTGTGAAAAACAGTCTCATATGGCCAGGAACGGTGAAATTTTACCGTTTGAGCTGAAATGACAGCTTTGCATCAAATATGTTGCTGGCGTCAAAATAAGACTTTTCCAGCATGGAAACACTATTTTACATTAGAAGAAGCATTTGGCAGAGTTTTCAAGTATGTTTCTGTGATTTGTACTGTGTGGCATTTTCAGGGCACACGCTGTGTCCCAGACACACGGAGAATGGCTGGAAACGCTTAAAACGGCAAGTTTCAGTCAGTTAGTGCTGAAATGAACGGTGTGTCTAAAATATGTTGCTGGCGTCAAAATAAGACTGTTTCCAGCATGGAAACACTATTTTACATTAGAAGAAGCATTTTGCAGAGTTTTCCCGTGTGTTTCTTTCATCTGCAGTACCTCGGCATTTCAGGGCAAACGTTGTGAAAAACAGTCTCATATGGCCAGGAACGGTGAAATTTTACCGTTTGAGCTGAAATGACAGCTTTGCATCAAATATGTTGCTGGCGTCAAAATAAGACTTTTTCCAGCATGGAAACAGTATTTTACATTAGAAGAAGCATTTGGCAGAGTTTTCAAGTATGTTTCTGTGATTTGTACTGTGTGGCATTTTCAGGGCACACGCTGTGTCCCAGACACACGGAGAATGGCTGGAAACGCTTTAAAACGGCAAGTTTCAGTCAGTTAGTGCTGAAATGAACGGTGTGTCTAAAATATGTTGCTGGCGTCAAAATAAGACTTTTTCCAGCATGGAAACACTATTTTACATTAGAAGAAGCATTTTGCTGAGTTTTCAAGAATGTTTCTGTCATCTGCAGTACCTGGCACTTTCAGGGCAAACGTTGTGAAAAACACTCTCATATGGGCAGGAACGGTGAAATTTTACCGTTTGAGCTGAAATGACAGCTTTTCATCAAATATGTTGCTGGCGTCAAAATAAGACTTTTTCCAGCATGGAAACACTATTTTACATTAGAAGAAGCATTTTGCAGAGTTTTCAAGTATGTTTCTGTGATTTGTACTGTGTGGCATTTTCAGGGAAAACGTTGTGAAAAACACTCTCATATGGCCAGGAACGGTGAAATTTTACCGTTTGAGCTGAAATGACAGCTTTTCATCAAATATGTTGCTGGCGTCAAAATAAGACTTTTTCCAGCATGGAAACACTATTTTACATTAGAAGAAGCATTTTGCAGAGTTTTCCCGTGTGTTTCTTTCATCTGCAGTACCTGGCACTTTCAGGGCAAACGTTGTGAAAAACAGTCTCATATGGCCAGGAACGGTGAAATTTTACCGTTTGAGCTGAAATGACAGCTTTGCATCAAATATGTTGCTGGCGTCAAAATAAGACTTTTTCCAGCATGGAAACACTATTTTACATTAGAAGAAGCATTTGGCAGAGTTTTTCAAGTATGTTTCTGTGATTTGTACTGTGTGGCATTTTCAGGGCACACGCTGTGTCCCAGACACACGGAGAATGGCTGGAAACGCTTAAAACGGCAAGTTTCAGTCAGTTAGTGCTGAAATGAACGGTGTGTCTAAAATATGTTGCTGGCGTCAAAATAAGACTGTTTCCAGCATGGAAACACTATTTTACATTAGAAGAAGCATTTTGCAGAGTTTTCCCGTGTGTTTCTTTCATCTGCAGTACCTGGCACTTTCAGGGCAAACGTTGTGAAAAACAGTCTCATATGGCCAGGAACGGTGAAATTTTACCGTTTGAGCTGAAATGACAGCTTTGCATCAAATATGTTGCTGGCGTCAAAATAAGACTTTTTCCAGCATGGAAACAGTATTTTTACATTAGAAGAAGCATTTGGCAGAGTTTTCAAGTATGTTTCTGTGATTTGTACTGTGTGGCATTTTCAGGGAAAACGTTGTGAAAAACACTCTCATATGGCCAGGAACGGTGAAATTTTACCGTTTGAGCTGAAATGACAGCTTTTCATCAAATATGTTGCTGGCGTCAAAATAAGACTTTTTCCAGCATGGAAACACTATTTTACATTAGAAGAAGCATTTTGCAGAGTTTTCCCGGTGTGTTTCTTCATCTGCAGTACCTGGCACTTTCAGGGCAAACGTTGTGAAAAACAGTCTCATATGACCAGGAACGGTGAAATTTTACCGTTTGAGCTGAAATGACAGCTTTGCATCAAATATGTTGCTGGCGTCAAAATAAGACTTTTTCCAGCATGGAAACACTATTTTACATTAGAAGAAGCATTTTGCTGAGTTTTCCCGTGTGTTTCTTTCATCTGCAGTACCTGGCACTTTCAGGGCAAACGTTGTGAAAAACAGTCTCATATGGCCAGGAACGGTGAAATTTTACCGTTTGAGCTGAAATGACAGCTTTGCATCAAATATGTTGCTGGCGTCAAAATAAGACTTTTTCCAGCATGGAAACACTATTTTACATTAGAAGAAGCATTTTGCTGAGTTTTCCCGTGTGTTTCTTTCATCTGCAGTACCTGGCACTTTCAGGGCAAACGTTGTGAAAAACAGTCTCATATGGCCAGGAACGGTGAAATTTTACCGTTTGAGCTGAAATGACAGCTTTGCATCAAATATGTTGCTGGCGTCAAAATAAGACTTTTTCCAGCATGGAAACACTATTTTACATTAGAAGAAGCATTTGGCAGAGTTTTCAAGTATGTTTCTGTGATTTGTACTGTGTGGCATTTTCAGGGCACACGCTGTGTCCCAGACACACGGAGAATGGCTGGAAACGCTTAAAACGGCAAGTTTCAGTCAGTTAGTGCTGAAATGAACGGTGTGTCTAAAATATGTTGCTGGCGTCAAAATAAGACTTTTTCCAGCATGGAAACACTATTTTACATTAGAAGAAGCATTTTGCTGAGTTTTCAAGAATGTTTCTGTCATCTGCAGTACCTGGCACTTTCAGGGCAAACGTTGTGAAAAACACTCTCATATGGGCAGGAACGGTGAAATTTTACCGTTTGAGCTGAAATGACAGCTTTTCATCAAATATGTTGCTGGCGTCAAAATAAGACTTTTTCCAGCATGGAAACACTATTTTACATTAGAAGAAGCATTTTGCAGAGTTTTCAAGTATGTTTCTGTGATTTGTACTGTGTGGCATTTTCAGGGAAAACGTTGTGAAAAACACTCTCATATGGCCAGGAACGGTGAAATTTTACCGTTTGAGCTGAAATGACAGCTTTTCATCAAATATGTTGCTGGCGTCAAAATAAGACTTTTTCCAGCATGGAAACACTATTTTACATTAGAAGAAGCATTTTGCAGAGTTTTCCCGTGTGTTTCTTTCATCTGCAGTACCTGGCACTTTCAGGGCAAACGTTGTGAAAAACAGTCTCATATGGCCAGGAACGGTGAAATTTTACCGTTTGAGCTGAAATGACAGCTTTGCATCAAATATGTTGCTGGCGTCAAAATAAGACTTTTTCCAGCATGGAAACACTATTTTACATTAGAAGAAGCATTTGGCAGAGTTTTCAAGTATGTTTCTGTGATTTGTACTGTGTGGCATTTTCAGGGCACACGCTGTGTCCCAGACACACGGAGAATGGCTGGAAACGCTTAAAACGGCAAGTTTCAGTCAGTTAGTGCTGAAATGAACGGTGTGTCTAAAATATGTTGCTGGCGTCAAAATAAGACTGTTTCCAGCATGGAAACACTATTTTACATTAGAAGAAGCATTTTGCAGAGTTTTTCCCGTGTGTTTCTTTCATCTGCAGTACCTGGCACTTTCAGGGCAAACGTTGTGAAAAACAGTCTCATATGGCCAGGAACGGTGAAATTTTACCGTTTGAGCTGAAATGACAGCTTTGCATCAAATATGTTGCTGGCGTCAAAATAAGACTTTTTCCAGCATGGAAACAGTATTTTACATTAGAAGAAGCATTTGGCAGAGTTTTCAAGTATGTTTCTGTGATTTGTACTGTGTGGCATTTTCAGGGCACACGCTGTGTCCCAGACACACGGAGAATGGCTGGAAACGCTTAAAACGGCAAGTTTCAGTCAGTTAGTGCTGAAATGAACGGTGTGTCTAAAATATGTTGCTGGCGTCAAAATAAGACTTTTTCCAGCATGGAAACACTATTTTACATTAGAAGAAGCATTTTGCTGAGTTTTCAAGAATGTTTCTGTCATCTGCAGTACCTGGCACTTTCAGGGCAAACGTTGTGAAAAACACTCTCCATATGGGCAGGAACGGTGAAATTTTACCGTTTGAGCTGAAATGACAGCTTTTCATCAAATATGTTGCTGGCGTCAAAATAAGACTTTTTCCAGCATGGAAACACTATTTTACATTAGAAGAAGCATTTTGCAGAGTTTTCAAGTATGTTTCTGTGATTTGTACTGTGTGGCATTTTCAGGGAAAACGTTGTGAAAAACACTCTCATATGGCCAGGAACGGTGAAATTTTACCGTTTGAGCTGAAATGACAGCTTTTCATCAAATATGTTGCTGGCGTCAAAATAAGACTTTTTCCAGCATGGAAACACTATTTTACATTAGAAGAAGCATTTTGCAGAGTTTTCCCGTGTGTTTCTTTCATCTGCAGTACCTGGCACTTTCAGGGCAAACGTTGTGAAAAACAGTCTCATATGACCAGGAACGGTGAAATTTTACCGTTTGAGCTGAAATGACAGCTTTGCATCAAATATGTTGCTGGCGTCAAAATAAGACTTTTTCCAGCATGGAAACACTATTTTACATTAGAAGAAGCATTTTGCTGAGTTTTCCCGTGTGTTTCTTTCATCTGCAGTACCTGGCACTTTCAGGGCAAACGTTGTGAAAAACAGTCTCATATGGCCAGGAACGGTGAAATTTTACCGTTTGAGCTGAAATGACAGCTTTGCATCAAATATGTTGCTGGCGTCAAAATAAGACTTTTTCCAGCATGGAAACACTATTTTACATTAGAAGAAGCATTTGGCAGAGTTTTCAAGTATGTTTCTGTGATTTGTACTGTGTGGCATTTTCAGGGCACACGCTGTGTCCCAGACACACGGAGAATGGCTGGAAACGCTTAAAACGGCAAGTTTCAGTCAGTTAGTGCTGAAATGAACGGTGTGTCTAAAATATGTTGCTGGCGTCAAAATAAGACTGTTTCCAGCATGGAAACACTATTTTACATTAGAAGAAGCATTTTGCAGAGTTTTCCCGTGTGTTTCTTTCATCTGCAGTACCTGGCACTTTCAGGGCAAACGTTGTGAAAAACAGTCTCATATGGCCAGGAACGGTGAAATTTTACCGTTTGAGCTGAAATGACAGCTTTGCATCAAATATGTTGCTGGCGTCAAAATAAGACTTTTTCCAGCATGGAAACAGTATTTTACATTAGAAGAAGCATTTGGCAGAGTTTTCAAGTATGTTTCTGTGATTTGTACTGTGTGGCATTTTCAGGGAAAACGTTGTGAAAAACACTCTCATATGGCCAGGAACGGTGAAATTTTACCGTTTGAGCTGAAATGACAGCTTTGCATCAAATATGTTGCTGGCGTCAAAATAAGACTTTTTCCAGCATGGAAACACTATTTTACATTAGAAGAAGCATTTTGCTGAGTTTTCCCGTGTGTTTCTTTCATCTGCAGTACCTGGCACTTTCAGGGCAAACGTTGTGAAAAACAGTCTCATATGGCCAGGAACGGTGAAATTTTACCGTTTGAGCTGAAATGACAGCTTTGCATCAAATATGTTGCTGGCGTCAAAATAAGACTTTTTCCAGCATGGAAACACTATTTTACATTAGAAGAAGCATTTTGCTGAGTTTTCCCGTGTGTTTCTTTCATCTGCAGTACCTGGCACTTTCAGGGCAAACGTTGTGAAAAACAGTCTCATATGGCCAGGAACGGTGAAATTTTACCGTTTGAGCTGAAATGACAGCTTTGCATCAAATATGTTGCTGGCGTCAAAATAAGACTTTTTCCAGCATGGAAACACTATTTTACATTAGAAGAAGCATTTGGCAGAGTTTTCAAGTATGTTTCTGTGATTTGTACTGTGTGGCATTTTCAGGGCACACGCTGTGTCCCAGACACACGGAGAATGGCTGGAAACGCTTAAAACGGCAAGTTTCAGTCAGTTAGTGCTGAAATGAACGGTGTGTCTAAAATATGTTGCTGGCGTCAAAATAAGACTGTTTCCAGCATGGAAACACTATTTTACATTAGAAGAAGCATTTTGCAGAGTTTTCCCGTGTGTTTCTTTCATCTGCAGTACCTGGCACTTTCAGGGCAAACGTTGTGAAAAACAGTCTCATATGGCCAGGAACGGTGAAATTTTACCGTTTGGGCTTAAATGACAGCTTTGCATCAAATATGTTGCTGGCGTCAAAATAAGACTTTTTCCAGCATGGAAACACTATTTTACATTAGAAGAAGCATTTGGCAGAGTTTTCAAGTATGTTTCTGTGATTTGTACTGTGTGGCATTTTCAGGGCACACGCTGTGTCCCAGACACACGGAGAATGGCTGGAAACGCTTAAAACGGCAAGTTTCAGTCAGTTAGTGCTGAAATGAACGGTGTGTCTAAAATATGTTGCTGGCGTCAAAATAAGACTGTTTCCAGCATGGAAACACTATTTTACATTAGAAGAAGCATTTTGCTGAGTTTTCCCGTGTGTTTCTTTCATCTGCAGTACCTGGCACTTTCAGGGCAAACGTTGTGAAAAACAGTCTCATATGGCCAGGAACGGTGAAATTTTACCGTTTGAGCTGAAATGACAGCTTTGCATCAAATATGTTGCTGGCGTCAAAATAAGACTTTTTCCAGCATGGAAACACTATTTTACATTAGAAGAAGCATTTGGCAGAGTTTTCAAGTATGTTTCTGTGATTTGTACTGTGTGGCATTTTCAGGGCACACGCTGTGTCCCAGACACACGGAGAATGGCTGGAAACGCTTAAAACGGCAAGTTTCAGTCAGTTAGTGCTGAAATGAACGGGTGTGTCTAAAATATGTTGCTGGCGTCAAAATAAGACTGTTTCCAGCATGGAAACACTATTTTACATTAGAAGAAGCATTTTGCAGAGTTTTCCCGTGTGTTTCTTTCATCTGCAGTACCTGGCACTTTCAGGGCAAACGTTGTGAAAAACAGTCTCATATGGCCAGGAACGGTGAAATTTTACCGTTTGAGCTGAAATGACAGCTTTGCATCAAATATGTTGCTGGCGTCAAAATAAGACTTTTTCCAGCATGGAAACACTATTTTACATTAGAAGAAGCATTTTGCTGAGTTTTCCCGTGTGTTTCTTTCATCTGCAGTACCTGGCACTTTCAGGGCAAACGTTGTGAAAAACAGTCTCATATGGCCAGGAACGGTGAAATTTTACCGTTTGAGCTGAAATGACAGCTTTGCATCAAATATGTTGCTGGCGTCAAAATAAGACTTTTTCCAGCATGGAAACACTATTTTACATTAGAAGAAGCATTTTGCTGAGTTTTCCCGTGTGTTTCTTTCATCTGCAGTACCTGGCACTTTCAGGGCAAACGTTGTGAAAAACAGTCTCATATGGCCAGGAACGGTGAAATTTTACCGTTTGAGCTGAAATGACAGCTTTGCATCAAATATGTTGCTGGCGTCAAAATAAGACTTTTTCCAGCATGGAAACACTATTTTACATTAGAAGAAGCATTTTGCTGAGTTTTCCCGTGTGTTTCTTTCATCTGCAGTACCTGGCACTTTCAGGGCAAACGTTGTGAAAAACAGTCTCATATGGCCAGGAACGGTGAAATTTTACCGTTTGAGCTGAAATGACAGCTTTGCATCAAATATGTTGCTGGCGTCAAAATAAGACTTTTTCCAGCATGGAAACACTATTTTACATTAGAAGAAGCATTTGGCAGAGTTTTCAAGTATGTTTCTGTGATTTGTACTGTGTGGCATTTTCAGGGCACACGCTGTGTCCCAGACACACGGAGAATGGCTGGAAACGCTTAAAACGGCAAGTTTCAGTCAGTTAGTGCTGAAATGAACGGTGTGTCTAAAATATGTTGCTGGCGTCAAAATAAGACTGTTTCCAGCATGGAAACACTATTTTACATTAGAAGAAGCATTTTGCAGAGTTTTCCCGTGTGTTTCTTTCATCTGCAGTACCTGGCACTTTCAGGGCAAACGTTGTGAAAAACAGTCTCATATGGCCAGGAACGGTGAAATTTTACCGTTTGAGCTGAAATGACAGCTTTGCATCAAATATGTTGCTGGCGTCAAAATAAGACTTTTTCCAGCATGGAAACACTATTTTACATTAGAAGAAGCATTTGGCAGAGTTTTCAAGTATGTTTCTGTGATTTGTACTGTGTGGCATTTTCAGGGCACACGCTGTGTCCCAGACACACGGAGAATGGCTGGAAACGCTTAAAACGGCAAGTTTCAGTCAGTTAGTGCTGAAATGAACGGTGTGTCTAAAATATGTTGCTGGCGTCAAAATAAGACTGTTTCCAGCATGGAAACACTATTTTACATTAGAAGAAGCATTTTGCAGAGTTTTCCCGTGTGTTTCTTTCATCTGCAGTACCTGGCACTTTCAGGGCAAACGTTGTGAAAAACAGTCTCATATGGCCAGGAACGGTGAAATTTTACCGTTTGAGCTGAAATGACAGCTTTGCATCAAATATGTTGCTGGCGTCAAAATAAGACTTTTTCCAGCATGGAAACACTATTTTACATTAGAAGAAGCATTTTGCTGAGTTTTCCCGTGTGTTTCTTTCATCTGCAGTACCTGGCACTTTCAGGGCAAACGTTGTGAAAAACAGTCTCATATGGCCAGGAACGGTGAAATTTTACCGTTTGAGCTGAAATGACAGCTTTGCATCAAATATGTTGCTGGCGTCAAAATAAGACTTTTTCCAGCATGGAAACACTATTTTACATTAGAAGAAGCATTTTGCTGAGTTTTCCCGTGTGTTTCTTTCATCTGCAGTACCTGGCACTTTCAGGGCAAACGTTGTGAAAAACAGTCTCATATGGCCAGGAACGGTGAAATTTTACCGTTTGAGCTGAAATGACAGCTTTGCATCAAATATGTTGCTGGCGTCAAAATAAGACTTTTTCCAGCATGGAAACACTATTTTACATTAGAAGAAGCATTTTGCTGAGTTTTCCCGTGTGTTTCTTTCATCTGCAGTACCTGGCACTTTCAGGGCAAACGTTGTGAAAAACAGTCTCATATGGCCAGGAACGGTGAAATTTTACCGTTTGAGCTGAAATGACAGCTTTGCATC
This sequence comes from Toxotes jaculatrix, assembly GCF_017976425.1. Classification (NCBI taxonomy): domain Eukaryota; kingdom Metazoa; phylum Chordata; class Actinopteri; family Toxotidae; genus Toxotes; species Toxotes jaculatrix. The sequence continues at coordinate 84,820 of NW_024469794.1, forward strand.
AAATATGTTGCTGGCGTCAAAATAAGACTTTTTCCAGCATGGAAACACTATTTTACATTAGAAGAAGCATTTTGCTGAGTTTTCCCGTGTGTTTCTTTCATCTGCAGTACCTGGCACTTTCAGGGCAAACGTTGTGAAAAAACAGTCTCATATGGCCAGGAACGGTGAAATTTTACCGTTTGAGCTGAAATGACAGCTTTGCATCAAATATGTTGCTGGCGTCAAAATAAGACTTTTTCCAGCATGGAAACACTATTTTACATTAGAAGAAGCATTTTGCTGAGTTTTCCCGTGTGTTTCTTTCATCTGCAGTACCTGGCACTTTCAGGGCAAACGTTGTGAAAAACAGTCTCATATGGCCAGGAACGGTGAAATTTTACCGTTTGAGCTGAAATGACAGCTTTGCATCAAATATGTTGCTGGCGTCAAAATAAGACTTTTTCCAGCATGGAAACAGTATTTTACATTAGAAGAAGCATTTGGCAGAGTTTTCAAGTATGTTTCTGTGATTTGTACTGTGTGGCATTTTCAGGGCACACGCTGTGTCCCAGACACACGGAGAATGGCTGGAAACGCTTAAAACGGCAAGTTTCAGTCAGTTAGTGCTGAAATGAACGGTGTGTCTAAAATATGTTGCTGGCGTCAAAATAAGACTTTTTCCAGCATGGAAACACTATTTTACATTAGAAGAAGCATTTTGCTGAGTTTTCAAGAATGTTTCTGTCATCTGCAGTACCTGGCACTTTCAGGGCAAACGTTGTGAAAAACACTCTCATATGGGCAGGAACGGTGAAATTTTACCGTTTGAGCTGAAATGACAGCTTTTCATCAAATATGTTGCTGGCGTCAAAATAAGACTTTTTCCAGCATGGAAACACTATTTTACATTAGAAGAAGCATTTTGCAGAGTTTTCAAGTATGTTTCTGTGATTTGTACTGTGTGGCATTTTCAGGGAAAACGTTGTGAAAAACACTCTCATATGGCCAGGAACGGTGAAATTTTACCGTTTGAGCTGAAATGACAGCTTTGCATCAAATATGTTGCTGGCGTCAAAATAAGACTTTTTCCAGCATGGAAACACTATTTTACATTAGAAGAAGCATTTTGCAGAGTTTTCCCGTGTGTTTCTTTCATCTGCAGTACCTGGCACTTTCAGGGCAAACGTTGTGAAAAACAGTCTCATATGGCCAGGAACGGTGAAATTTTACCGTTTGAGCTGAAATGACAGCTTTGCATCAAATATGTTGCTGGCGTCAAAATAAGACTTTTTCCAGCATGGAAACACTATTTTACATTAGAAGAAGCATTTGGCAGAGTTTTCAAGTATGTTTCTGTGATTTGTACTGTGTGGCATTTTCAGGGCACACGCTGTGTCCCAGACACACGGAGAATGGCTGGAAACGCTTAAAACGGCAAGTTTCAGTCAGTTAGTGCTGAAATGAACGGTGTGTCTAAAATATGTTGCTGGCGTCAAAATAAGACTGTTTCCAGCATGGAAACACTATTTTACATTAGAAGAAGCATTTTGCAGAGTTTTCCCGTGTGTTTCTTTCATCTGCAGTACCTGGCACTTTCAGGGCAAACGTTGTGAAAAACAGTCTCATATGGCCAGGAACGGTGAAATTTTACCGTTTGAGCTGAAATGACAGCTTTGCATCAAATATGTTGCTGGCGTCAAAATAAGACTTTTTCCAGCATGGAAACAGTATTTTACATTAGAAGAAGCATTTTGGCAGAGTTTTCAAGTATGTTTCTGTGATTTGTACTGTGTGGCATTTTCAGGGAAAACGTTGTGAAAAACACTCTCATATGGCCAGGAACGGTGAAATTTTACCGTTTGAGCTGAAATGACAGCTTTGCATCAAATATGTTGCTGGCGTCAAAATAAGACTTTTTCCAGCATGGAAACACTATTTTACATTAGAAGAAGCATTTTGCAGAGTTTTCCCGTGTGTTTCTTTCATCTGCAGTACCTGGCACTTTCAGGGCAAACGTTGTGAAAAACAGTCTCATATGGCCAGGAACGGTGAAATTTTACCGTTTGAGCTGAAATGACAGCTTTGCATCAAATATGTTGCTGGCGTCAAAATAAGACTTTTTCCAGCATGGAAACACTATTTTACATTAGAAGAAGCATTTGGCAGAGTTTTCCCGTGTGTTTCTTTCATCTGCAGTACCTGGCACTTTCAGGGCAAACGTTGTGAAAAACAGTCTCATATGGCCAGGAACGGTGAAATTTTACCGTTTGAGCTGAAATGACAGCTTTGCATCAAATATGTTGCTGGCGTCAAAATAAGACTTTTTCCAGCATGGAAACACTATTTTACATTAGAAGAAGCATTTGGCAGAGTTTTCAAGTATGTTTCTGTGATTTGTACTGTGTGGCATTTTCAGGGCACACGCTGTGTCCCAGACACACGGAGAATGGCTGGAAACGCTTAAAACGGCAAGTTTCAGTCAGTTAGTGCTGAAATGAACGGTGTGTCTAAAATATGTTGCTGGCGTCAAAATAAGACTGTTTCCAGCATGGAAACACTATTTTACATTAGAAGAAGCATTTTGCTGAGTTTTCCCGTGTGTTTCTTTCATCTGCAGTACCTGGCACTTTCAGGGCAAACGTTGTGAAAAACAGTCTCATATGGCCAGGAACGGTGAAATTTTACCGTTTGAGCTGAAATGACAGCTTTGCATCAAATATGTTGCTGGCGTCAAAATAAGACTTTTTCCAGCATGGAAACAGTATTTTACATTAGAAGAAGCATTTGGCAGAGTTTTCAAGTATGTTTCTGTGATTTGTACTGTGTGGCATTTTCAGGGCACACGCTGTGTCCCAGACACACGGAGAATGGCTGGAAACGCTTAAAACGGCAAGTTTCAGTCAGTTAGTGCTGAAATGAACGGTGTGTCTAAAATATGTTGCTGGCGTCAAAATAAGACTGTTTCCAGCATGGAAACACTATTTTACATTAGAAGAAGCATTTTGCAGAGTTTTCCCGTGTGTTTCTTTCATCTGCAGTACCTGGCACTTTCAGGGCAAACGTTGTGAAAAACAGTCTCATATGGCCAGGAACGGTGAAATTTTACCGTTTGAGCTGAAATGACAGCTTTGCATCAAATATGTTGCTGGCGTCAAAATAAGACTTTTTCCAGCATGGAAACACTATTTTACATTAGAAGAAGCATTTTGCTGAGTTTTCCCGTGTGTTTCTTTCATCTGCAGTACCTGGCACTTTCAGGGCAAACGTTGTGAAAAACAGTCTCATATGGCCAGGAACGGTGAAATTTTACCGTTTGAGCTGAAATGACAGCTTTGCATCAAATATGTTGCTGGCGTCAAAATAAGACTTTTTCCAGCATGGAAACACTATTTTACATTAGAAGAAGCATTTTGCTGAGTTTTCCCGTGTGTTTCTTTCATCTGCAGTACCTGGCACTTTCAGGGCAAACGTTGTGAAAAACAATCTCATATGGCCAGGAACGGTGAAATTTTACCGTTTGAGCTGAAATGACAGCTTTGCATCAAATATGTTGCTGGCGTCAAAATAAGACTTTTTCCAGCATGGAAACACTATTTTACATTAGAAGAAGCATTTGGCAGAGTTTTCAAGTATGTTTCTGTGATTTGTACTGTGTGGCATTTTCAGGGCACACGCTGTGTCCCAGACACACGGAGAATGGCTGGAAACGCTTAAAACGGCAAGTTTCAGTCAGTTAGTGCTGAAATGAACGGTGTGTCTAAAATATGTTGCTGGCGTCAAAATAAGACTGTTTCCAGCATGGAAACACTATTTTACATTAGAAGAAGCATTTTGCAGAGTTTTCCCGTGTGTTTCTTTCATCTGCAGTACCTGGCACTTTCAGGGCAAACGTTGTGAAAAACAGTCTCATATGGCCAGGAACGGTGAAATTTTACCGTTTGAGCTGAAATGACAGCTTTGCATCAAATATGTTGCTGGCGTCAAAATAAGACTTTTTCCAGCATGGAAACACTATTTTACATTAGAAGAAGCATTTGGCAGAGTTTTCAAGTATGTTTCTGTGATTTGTACTGTGTGGCATTTTCAGGGCACACGCTGTGTCCCAGACACACGGAGAATGGCTGGAAACGCTTAAAACGGCAAGTTTCAGTCAGTTAGTGCTGAAATGAACGGTGTGTCTAAAATATGTTGCTGGCGTCAAAATAAGACTGTTTCCAGCATGGAAACACTATTTTACATTAGAAGAAGCATTTTGCAGAGTTTTCCCGTGTGTTTCTTTCATCTGCAGTACCTGGCACTTTCAGGGCAAACGTTGTGAAAAACAGTCTCATATGGCCAGGAACGGTGAAATTTTACCGTTTGAGCTGAAATGACAGCTTTGCATCAAATATGTTGCTGGCGTCAAAATAAGACTTTTTCCAGCATGGAAACACTATTTTACATTAGAAGAAGCATTTTGCAGAGTTTTCCCGTGTGTTTCTTTCATCTGCAGTACCTGGCACTTTCAGGGCAAACGTTGTGAAAAACAGTCTCATATGGCCAGGAACGGTGAAATTTTACCGTTTGAGCTGAAATGACAGCTTTGCATCAAATATGTTGCTGGCGTCAAAATAAGACTTTTTCCAGCATGGAAACACTATTTTACATTAGAAGAAGCATTTTGCAGAGTTTTCCCGTGTGTTTCTTTCATCTGCAGTACCTGGCACTTTCAGGGCAAACGTTGTGAAAAACAGTCTCATATGGCCAGGAACGGTGAAATTTTACCGTTTGAGCTGAAATGACAGCTTTGCATCAAATATGTTGCTGGCGTCAAAATAAGACTTTTTCCAGCATGGAAACAGTATTTTACATTAGAAGAAGCATTTGGCAGAGTTTTCAAGTATGTTTCTGTGATTTGTACTGTGTGGCATTTTCAGGGCACACGCTGTGTCCCAGACACACGGAGAATGGCTGGAAACGCTTAAAACGGCAAGTTTCAGTCAGTTAGTGCTGAAATGAACGGTGTGTCTAAAATATGTTGCTGGCGTCAAAATAAGACTGTTTCCAGCATGGAAACACTATTTTACATTAGAAGAAGCATTTTGCAGAGTTTTCCCGTGTGTTTCTTTCATCTGCAGTACCTGGCACTTTCAGGGCAAACGTTGTGAAAAACAGTCTCATATGGCCAGGAACGGTGAAATTTTACCGTTTGAGCTGAAATGACAGCTTTGCATCAAATATGTTGCTGGCGTCAAAATAAGACTTTTTCCAGCATGGAAACAGTATTTTACATTAGAAGAAGCATTTGGCAGAGTTTTCAAGTATGTTTCTGTGATTTGTACTGTGTGGCATTTTCAGGGAAAACGTTGTGAAAAACACTCTCATATGGCCAGGAACGGTGAAATTTTACCGTTTGAGCTGAAATGACAGCTTTGCATCAAATATGTTGCTGGCGTCAAAATAAGACTTTTTCCAGCATGGAAACACTATTTTACATTAGAAGAAGCATTTTGCAGAGTTTTCCCGTGTGTTTCTTTCATCTGCAGTACCTGGCACTTTCAGGGCAAACGTTGTGAAAAACAGTCTCATATGGCCAGGAACGGTGAAATTTTACCGTTTGAGCTGAAATGACAGCTTTGCATCAAATATGTTGCTGGCGTCAAAATAAGACTTTTTCCAGCATGGAAACACTATTTTACATTAGAAGAAGCATTTGGCAGAGTTTTCCCGTGTGTTTCTTTCATCTGCAGTACCTGGCACTTTCAGGGCAAACGTTGTGAAAAACAGTCTCATATGGCCAGGAACGGTGAAATTTTACCGTTTGAGCTGAAATGACAGCTTTGCATCAAATATGTTGCTGGCGTCAAAATAAGACTTTTTCCAGCATGGAAACACTATTTTACATTAGAAGAAGCATTTGGCAGAGTTTTCAAGTATGTTTCTGTGATTTGTACTGTGTGGCATTTTCAGGGCACACGCTGTGTCCCAGACACACGGAGAATGGCTGGAAACGCTTAAAACGGCAAGTTTCAGTCAGTTAGTGCTGAAATGAACGGTGTGTCTAAAATATGTTGCTGGCGTCAAAATAAGACTGTTTCCAGCATGGAAACACTATTTTACATTAGAAGAAGCATTTTGCTGAGTTTTCCCGTGTGTTTCTTTCATCTGCAGTACCTGGCACTTTCAGGGCAAACGTTGTGAAAAACAGTCTCATATGGCCAGGAACGGTGAAATTTTACCGTTTGAGCTGAAATGACAGCTTTGCATCAAATATGTTGCTGGCGTCAAAATAAGACTTTTTCCAGCATGGAAACAGTATTTTACATTAGAAGAAGCATTTGGCAGAGTTTTCAAGTATGTTTCTGTGATTTGTACTGTGTGGCATTTTCAGGGCACACGCTGTGTCCCAGACACACGGAGAATGGCTGGAAACGCTTAAAACGGCAAGTTTCAGTCAGTTAGTGCTGAAATGAACGGTGTGTCTAAAATATGTTGCTGGCGTCAAAATAAGACTGTTTCCAGCATGGAAACACTATTTTACATTAGAAGAAGCATTTTGCAGAGTTTTCCCGTGTGTTTCTTTCATCTGCAGTACCTGGCACTTTCAGGGCAAACGTTGTGAAAAACAGTCTCATATGGCCAGGAACGGTGAAATTTTACCGTTTGAGCTGAAATGACAGCTTTGCATCAAATATGTTGCTGGCGTCAAAATAAGACTTTTTCCAGCATGGAAACACTATTTTACATTAGAAGAAGCATTTTGCTGAGTTTTCCCGTGTGTTTCTTTCATCTGCAGTACCTGGCACTTTCAGGGCAAACGTTGTGAAAAACAGTCTCATATGGCCAGGAACGGTGAAATTTTACCGTTTGAGCTGAAATGACAGCTTTGCATCAAATATGTTGCTGGCGTCAAAATAAGACTTTTTCCAGCATGGAAACACTATTTTACATTAGAAGAAGCATTTTGCTGAGTTTTCCCGTGTGTTTCTTTCATCTGCAGTACCTGGCACTTTCAGGGCAAACGTTGTGAAAAACAGTCTCATATGGCCAGGAACGGTGAAATTTTACCGTTTGAGCTGAAATGACAGCTTTGCATCAAATATGTTGCTGGCGTCAAAATAAGACTTTTTCCAGCATGGAAACACTATTTTACATTAGAAGAAGCATTTTGCAGAGTTTTCCCGTGTGTTTCTTTCATCTGCAGTACCTGGCACTTTCAGGGCAAACGTTGTGAAAAACAGTCTCATATGGCCAGGAACGGTGAAATTTTACCGTTTGAGCTGAAATGACAGCTTTGCATCAAATATGTTGCTGGCGTCAAAATAAGACTTTTTCCAGCATGGAAACACTATTTTACATTAGAAGAAGCATTTTGCAGAGTTTTCCCGTGTGTTTCTTTCATCTGCAGTACCTGGCACTTTCAGGGCAAACGTTGTGAAAAACAGTCTCATATGGCCAGGAACGGTGAAATTTTACCGTTTGAGCTGAAATGACAGCTTTGCATCAAATATGTTGCTGGCGTCAAAATAAGACTTTTTCCAGCATGGAAACACTATTTTACATTAGAAGAAGCATTTGGCAGAGTTTTCAAGTATGTTTCTGTGATTTGTACTGTGTGGCATTTTCAGGGCACACGCTGTGTCCCAGACACACGGAGAATGGCTGGAAACGCTTAAAACGGCAAGTTTCAGTCAGTTAGTGCTGAAATGAACGGTGTGTCTAAAATATGTTGCTGGCGTCAAAATAAGACTGTTTCCAGCATGGAAACACTATTTTACATTAGAAGAAGCATTTTGCAGAGTTTTCCCGTGTGTTTCTTTCATCTGCAGTACCTGGCACTTTCAGGGCAAACGTTGTGAAAAACAGTCTCATATGGCCAGGAACGGTGAAATTTTACCGTTTGAGCTGAAATGACAGCTTTGCATCAAATATGTTGCTGGCGTCAAAATAAGACTTTTTCCAGCATGGAAACAGTATTTTACATTAGAAGAAGCATTTGGCAGAGTTTTCAAGTATGTTTCTGTGATTTGTACTGTGTGGCATTTTCAGGGAAAACGTTGTGAAAAACACTCTCATATGGCCAGGAACGGTGAAATTTTACCGTTTGAGCTGAAATGACAGCTTTGCATCAAATATGTTGCTGGCGTCAAAATAAGACTTTTTCCAGCATGGAAACACTATTTTACATTAGAAGAAGCATTTTGCAGAGTTTTCCCGTGTGTTTCTTTCATCTGCAGTACCTGGCACTTTCAGGGCAAACGTTGTGAAAAACAGTCTCATATGGCCAGGAACGGTGAAATTTTACCGTTTGAGCTGAAATGACAGCTTTGCATCAAATATGTTGCTGGCGTCAAAATAAGACTTTTTCCAGCATGGAAACACTATTTTACATTAGAAGAAGCATTTGGCAGAGTTTTCCCGTGTGTTTCTTTCATCTGCAGTACCTGGCACTTTCAGGGCAAACGTTGTGAAAAACAGTCTCATATGGCCAGGAACGGTGAAATTTTACCGTTTGAGCTGAAATGACAGCTTTGCATCAAATATGTTGCTGGCGTCAAAATAAGACTTTTTCCAGCATGGAAACACTATTTTACATTAGAAGAAGCATTTGGCAGAGTTTTCAAGTATGTTTCTGTGATTTGTACTGTGTGGCATTTTCAGGGCACACGCTGTGTCCCAGACACACGGAGAATGGCTGGAAACGCTTAAAACGGCAAGTTTCAGTCAGTTAGTGCTGAAATGAACGGTGTGTCTAAAATATGTTGCTGGCGTCAAAATAAGACTGTTTCCAGCATGGAAACACTATTTTACATTAGAAGAAGCATTTTGCAGAGTTTTCCCGTGTGTTTCTTTCATCTGCAGTACCTGGCACTTTCAGGGCAAACGTTGTGAAAAACAGTCTCATATGGCCAGGAACGGTGAAATTTTACCGTTTGAGCTGAAATGACAGCTTTGCATCAAATATGTTGCTGGCGTCAAAATAAGACTTTTTCCAGCATGGAAACACTATTTTACATTAGAAGAAGCATTTGGCAGAGTTTTCAAGTATGTTTCTGTGATTTGTACTGTGTGGCATTTTCAGGGCACACGCTGTGTCCCAGACACACGGAGAATGGCTGGAAACGCTTAAAACGGCAAGTTTCAGTCAGTTAGTGCTGAAATGAACGGTGTGTCTAAAATATGTTGCTGGCGTCAAAATAAGACTGTTTCCAGCATGGAAACACTATTTTACATTAGAAGAAGCATTTTGCAGAGTTTTCCCGTGTGTTTCTTTCATCTGCAGTACCTGGCACTTTCAGGGCAAACGTTGTGAAAAACAGTCTCATATGGCCAGGAACGGTGAAATTTTACCGTTTGAGCTGAAATGACAGCTTTGCATCAAATATGTTGCTGGCGTCAAAATAAGACTTTTTCCAGCATGGAAACACTATTTTACATTAGAAGAAGCATTTGGCAGAGTTTTCCCGTGTGTTTCTTTCATCTGCAGTACCTGGCACTTTCAGGGCAAACGTTGTGAAAAACAGTCTCATATGGCCAGGAACGGTGAAATTTTACCGTTTGAGCTGAAATGACAGCTTTGCATCAAATATGTTGCTGGCGTCAAAATAAGACTTTTTCCAGCATGGAAACACTATTTTACATTAGAAGAAGCATTTGGCAGAGTTTTCAAGTATGTTTCTGTGATTTGTACTGTGTGGCATTTTCAGGGCACACGCTGTGTCCCAGACACACGGAGAATGGCTGGAAACGCTTAAAACGGCAAGTTTCAGTCAGTTAGTGCTGAAATGAACGGTGTGTCTAAAATATGTTGCTGGCGTCAAAATAAGACTGTTTCCAGCATGGAAACACTATTTTACATTAGAAGAAGCATTTTGCAGAGTTTTCCCGTGTGTTTCTTTCATCTGCAGTACCTGGCACTTTCAGGGCAAACGTTGTGAAAAACAGTCTCATATGGCCAGGAACGGTGAAATTTTACCGTTTGAGCTGAAATGACAGCTTTGCATCAAATATGTTGCTGGCGTCAAAATAAGACTTTTTCCAGCATGGAAACACTATTTTACATTAGAAGAAGCATTTGGCAGAGTTTTCAAGTATGTTTCTGTGATTTGTACTGTGTGGCATTTTCAGGGCACACGCTGTGTCCCAGACACACGGAGAATGGCTGGAAACGCTTAAAACGGCAAGTTTCAGTCAGTTAGTGCTGAAATGAACGGTGTGTCTAAAATATGTTGCTGGCGTCAAAATAAGACTGTTTCCAGCATGGAAACACTATTTTACATTAGAAGAAGCATTTTGCAGAGTTTTCCCGTGTGTTTCTTTCATCTGCAGTACCTGGCACTTTCAGGGCAAACGTTGTGAAAAACAGTCTCATATGGCCAGGAACGGTGAAATTTTACCGTTTGAGCTGAAATGACAGCTTTGCATCAAATATGTTGCTGGCGTCAAAATAAGACTTTTTCCAGCATGGAAACACTATTTTACATTAGAAGAAGCATTTTGCTGAGTTTTCCCGTGTGTTTCTTTCATCTGCAGTACCTGGCACTTTCAGGGCAAACGTTGTGAAAAACAGTCTCATATGGCCAGGAACGGTGAAATTTTACCGTTTGAGCTGAAATGACAGCTTTGCATCAAATATGTTGCTGGCGTCAAAATAAGACTTTTTCCAGCATGGAAACACTATTTTACATTAGAAGAAGCATTTTGCTGAGTTTTCCCGTGTGTTTCTTTCATCTGCAGTACCTGGCACTTTCAGGGCAAACGTTGTGAAAAACAGTCTCATATGGCCAGGAACGGTGAAATTTTACCGTTTGAGCTGAAATGACAGCTTTGCATCAAATATGTTGCTGTCGTCAAAATAAGACTGTTTCCAGCATGGAAACACTATTTTACATTAGAAGAAGCATTTGGCAGAGTTTTCAAGTATGTTTCTGTGATTTGTACTGTGTGGCATTTTCAGGGCACACGCTGTGTCCCAGACACACGGAGAATGGCTGGAAACGCTTAAAACGGCAAGTTTCAGTCAGTTAGTGCTGAAATGAACGGTGTGTCTAAAATATGTTGCTGGCGTCAAAATAAGACTGTTTCCAGCATGGAAACACTATTTTACATTAGAAGAAGCATTTTGCAGAGTTTTCCCGTGTGTTTCTTTCATCTGCAGTACCTGGCACTTTCAGGGCAAACGTTGTGAAAAACAGTCTCATATGGCCAGGAACGGTGAAATTTTACCGTTTGAGCTGAAATGACAGCTTTGCATCAAATATGTTGCTGGCGTCAAAATAAGACTTTTTCCAGCATGGAAACACTATTTTACATTAGAAGAAGCATTTGGCAGAGTTTTCAAGTATGTTTCTGTGATTTGTACTGTGTGGCATTTTCAGGGCACACGCTGTGTCCCAGACACACGGAGAATGGCTGGAAACGCTTAAAACGTCAAGTTTCAGTCAGTTAGTGCTGAAATGAACGGTGTGTCTAAAATATGTTGCTGGCGTCAAAATAAGACTGTTTCCAGCATGGAAACACTATTTTACATTAGAAGAAGCATTTTGCAGAGTTTTCCCGTGTGTTTCTTTCATCTGCAGTACCTGGCACTTTCAGGGCAAACGTTGTGAAAAACAGTCTCATATGGCCAGGAACGGTGAAATTTTACCGTTTGAGCTGAAATGACAGCTTTGCATCAAATATGTTGCTGGCGTCAAAATAAGACTTTTTCCAGCATGGAAACACTATTTTACATTAGAAGAAGCATTTGGCAGAGTTTTCAAGTATGTTTCTGTGATTTGTACTGTGTGGCATTTTCAGGGCACACGCTGTGTCCCAGACACACGGAGAATGGCTGGAAACGCTTAAAACGGCAAGTTTCAGTCAGTTAGTGCTGAAATGAACGGTGTGTCTAAAATATGTTGCTGGCGTCAAAATAAGACTGTTTCCAGCATGGAAACACTATTTTACATTAGAAGAAGCATTTTGCAGAGTTTTCCCGTGTGTTTCTTTCATCTGCAGTACCTGGCACTTTCAGGGCAAACGTTGTGAAAAACAGTCTCATATGGCCAGGAACGGTGAAATTTTACCGTTTGAGCTGAAATGACAGCTTTGCATCAAATATGTTGCTGGCGTCAAAATAAGACTTTTTCCAGCATGGAAACACTATTTTACATTAGAAGAAGCATTTGGCAGAGTTTTCAAGTATGTTTCTGTGATTTGTACTGTGTGGCATTTTCAGGGCACACGCTGTGTCCCAGACACACGGAGAATGGCTGGAAACGCTTAAAACGGCAAGTTTCAGTCAGTTAGTGCTGAAATGAACGGTGTGTCTAAAATATGTTGCTGGCGTCAAAATAAGACTGTTTCCAGCATGGAAACACTATTTTACATTAGAAGAAGCATTTTGCAGAGTTTTCCCGTGTGTTTCTTTCATCTGCAGTACCTGGCACTTTCAGGGCAAACGTTGTGAAAAACAGTCTCATATGGCCAGGAACGGTGAAATTTTACCGTTTGAGCTGAAATGACAGCTTTGCATCAAATATGTTGCTGGCGTCAAAATAAGACTTTTTCCAGCATGGAAACACTATTTTACATTAGAAGAAGCATTTGGCAGAGTTTTCCCGTGTGTTTCTTTCATCTGCAGTACCTGGCACTTTCAGGGCAAACGTTGTGAAAAACAGTCTCATATGGCCAGGAACGGTGAAATTTTACCGTTTGAGCTGAAATGACAGCTTTGCATCAAATATGTTGCTGGCGTCAAAATAAGACTTTTTCCAGCATGGAAACACTATTTTACATTAGAAGAAGCATTTTGCTGAGTTTTCCCGTGTGTTTCTTTCATCTGCAGTACCTGGCACTTTCAGGGCAAACGTTGTGAAAAACAGTCTCATATGGCCAGGAACGGTGAAATTTTACCGTTTGAGCTGAAATGACAGCTTTGCATTAAATATGTTGCTGGCGTCAAAATAAGACTTTTTCCAGCATGGAAACACTATTTTACATTAGAAGAAGCATTTTGCTGAGTTTTCCCGTGTGTTTCTTTCATCTGCAGTACCTGGCACTTTCAGGGCAAACGTTGTGAAAAACAGTCTCATATGGCCAGGAACGGTGAAATTTTACCGTTTGAGCTGAAATGACAGCTTTGCATCAAATATGTTGCTGGCGTCAAAATAAGACTTTTTCCAGCATGGAAACACTATTTTACATTAGAAGAAGCATTTGGCAGAGTTTTCAAGTATGTTTCTGTGATTTGTACTGTGTGGCATTTTCAGGGCACACGCTGTGTCCCAGACACACGGAGAATGGCTGGAAACGCTTAAAACGGCAAGTTTCAGTCAGTTAGTGCTGAAATGAACGGTGTGTCTAAAATATGTTGCTGGCGTCAAAATAAGACTTTTTCCAGCATGGAAACACTATTTTACATTAGAAGAAGCATTTTGCTGAGTTTTCCCGTGTGTTTCTTTCATCTGCAGTACCTGGCACTTTCAGGGCAAACGTTGTGAAAAACAGTCTCATATGGCCAGGAACGGTGAAATTTTACCGTTTGAGCTGAAATGACAGCTTTGCATCAAATATGTTGCTGGCGTCAAAATAAGACTTTTTCCAGCATGGAAACAGTATTTTACATTAGAAGAAGCATTTGGCAGAGTTTTCAAGTATGTTTCTGTGATTTGTACTGTGTGGCATTTTCAGGGCACACGCTGTGTCCCAGACACACGGAGAATGGCTGGAAACGCTTAAAACGGCAAGTTTCAGTCAGTTAGTGCTGAAATGAACGGTGTGTCTAAAATATGTTGCTGGCGTCAAAATAAGACTGTTTCCAGCATGGAAACACTATTTTACATTAGAAGAAGCATTTTGCAGAGTTTTCCCGTGTGTTTCTTTCATCTGCAGTACCTGGCACTTTCAGGGCAAACGTTGTGAAAAACAGTCTCATATGGCCAGGAACGGTGAAATTTTACCGTTTGAGCTGAAATGACAGCTTTGCATCAAATATGTTGCTGGCGTCAAAATAAGACTTTTTCCAGCATGGAAACACTATTTTACATTAGAAGAAGCATTTGGCAGAGTTTTCAAGTATGTTTCTGTGATTTGTACTGTGTGGCATTTTCAGGGCACACGCTGTGTCCCAGACACACGGAGAATGGCTGGAAACGCTTAAAACGGCAAGTTTCAGTCAGTTAGTGCTGAAATGAACGGTGTGTCTAAAATATGTTGCTGGCGTCAAAATAAGACTGTTTCCAGCATGGAAACACTATTTTACATTAGAAGAAGCATTTTGCTGAGTTTTCCCGTGTGTTTCTTTCATCTGCAGTACCTGGCACTTTCAGGGCAAACGTTGTGAAAAACAGTCTCATATGGCCAGGAACGGTGAAATTTTACCGTTTGAGCTGAAATGACAGCTTTGCATCAAATATGTTGCTGGCGTCAAAATAAGACTTTTTCCAGCATGGAAACACTATTTTACATTAGAAGAAGCATTTGGCAGAGTTTTCAAGTATGTTTCTGTGATTTGTACTGTGTGGCATTTTCAGGGCACACGCTGTGTCCCAGACACACGGAGAATGGCTGGAAACGCTTAAAAACGGCAAGTTTCAGTCAGTTAGTGCTGAAATGAACGGTGTGTCTAAAATATGTTGCTGGCGTCAAAATAAGACTGTTTCCAGCATGGAAACACTATTTTACATTAGAAGAAGCATTTTGCAGAGTTTTCCCGTGTGTTTCTTTCATCTGCAGTACCTGGCACTTTCAGGGCAAACGTTGTGAAAAACAGTCTCATATGGCCAGGAACGGTGAAATTTTACCGTTTGAGCTGAAATGACAGCTTTGCATCAAATATGTTGCTGGCGTCAAAATAAGACTTTTTCCAGCATGGAAACACTATTTTACATTAGAAGAAGCATTTTGCAGAGTTTTCCCGTGTGTTTCTTTCATCTGCAGTACCTGGCACTTTCAGGGCAAACGTTGTGAAAAACAGTCTCATATGGCCAGGAACGGTGAAATTTTACCGTTTGAGCTGAAATGACAGCTTTGCATCAAATATGTTGCTGGCGTCAAAATAAGACTTTTTCCAGCATGGAAACACTATTTTACATTAGAAGAAGCATTTTGCAGAGTTTTCCCGTGTGTTTCTTTCATCTGCAGTACCTGGCACTTTCAGGGCAAACGTTGTGAAAAACAGTCTCATATGGCCAGGAACGGTGAAATTTTACCGTTTGAGCTGAAATGACAGCTTTGCATCAAATATGTTGCTGGCGTCAAAATAAGACTTTTTCCAGCATGGAAACACTATTTTACATTAGAAGAAGCATTTGGCAGAGTTTTCAAGTATGTTTCTGTGATTTGTACTGTGTGGCATTTTCAGGGCACACGCTGTGTCCCAGACACACGGAGAATGGCTGGAAACGCTTAAAACGGCAAGTTTCAGTCAGTTAGTGCTGAAATGAACGGTGTGTCTAAAATATGTTGCTGGCGTCAAAATAAGACTGTTTCCAGCATGGAAACACTATTTTACATTAGAAGAAGCATTTTGCAGAGTTTTCCCGTGTGTTTCTTTCATCTGCAGTACCTGGCACTTTCAGGGCAAACGTTGTGAAAAACAGTCTCATATGGCCAGGAACGGTGAAATTTTACCGTTTGAGCTGAAATGACAGCTTTGCATCAAATATGTTGCTGGCGTCAAAATAAGACTTTTTCCAGCATGGAAACAGTATTTTACATTAGAAGAAGCATTTGGCAGAGTTTTCAAGTATGTTTCTGTGATTTGTACTGTGTGGCATTTTCAGGGAAAACGTTGTGAAAAACACTCTCATATGGCCAGGAACGGTGAAATTTTACCGTTTGAGCTGAAATGACAGCTTTGCATCAAATATGTTGCTGGCGTCAAAATAAGACTTTTTCCAGCATGGAAACACTATTTTACATTAGAAGAAGCATTTGGCAGAGTTTTCAAGTATGTTTCTGTGATTTGTACTGTGTGGCATTTTCAGGGCACACGCTGTGTCCCAGACACACGGAGAATGGCTGGAAACGCTTAAAACGGCAAGTTTCAGTCAGTTAGTGCTGAAATGAACGGTGTGTCTAAAATATGTTGCTGGCGTCAAAATAAGACTGTTTCCAGCATGGAAACACTATTTTACATTAGAAGAAGCATTTTGCTGAGTTTTCCCGTGTGTTTCTTTCATCTGCAGTACCTGGCACTTTCAGGGCAAACGTTGTGAAAAACAGTCTCATATGGCCAGGAACGGTGAAATTTTACCGTTTGAGCTGAAATGACAGCTTTGCATCAAATATGTTGCTGGCGTCAAAATAAGACTTTTTCCAGCATGGAAACACTATTTTACATTAGAAGAAGCATTTGGCAGAGTTTTCAAGTATGTTTCTGTGATTTGTACTGTGTGGCATTTTCAGGGCACACGCTGTGTCCCAGACACACGGAGAATGGCTGGAAACGCTTAAAACGTCAAGTTTCAGTCAGTTAGTGCTGAAATGAACGGTGTGTCTAAAATATGTTGCTGGCGTCAAAATAAGACTGTTTCCAGCATGGAAACACTATTTTACATTAGAAGAAGCATTTTGCAGAGTTTTCCCGTGTGTTTCTTTCATCTGCAGTACCTGGCACTTTCAGGGCAAACGTTGTGAAAAACAGTCTCATATGGCCAGGAACGGTGAAATTTTACCGTTTGAGCTGAAATGACAGCTTTGCATCAAATATGTTGCTGGCGTCAAAATAAGACTTTTTCCAGCATGGAAACACTATTTTACATTAGAAGAAGCATTTTGCAGAGTTTTCCCCGTGTGTTTCTTTCATCTGCAGTACCTGGCACTTTCAGGGCAAACGTTGTGAAAAACAGTCTCATATGGCCAGGAACGGTGAAATTTTACCGTTTGAGCTGAAATGACAGCTTTGCATCAAATATGTTGCTGGCGTCAAAATAAGACTTTTTCCAGCATGGAAACACTATTTTACATTAGAAGAAGCATTTTGCAGAGTTTTCCCGTGTGTTTCTTTCATCTGCAGTACCTGGCACTTTCAGGGCAAACGTTGTGAAAAACAGTCTCATATGGCCAGGAACGGTGAAATTTTACCGTTTGAGCTGAAATGACAGCTTTGCATCAAATATGTTGCTGGCGTCAAAATAAGACTTTTTCCAGCATGGAAACACTATTTTACATTAGAAGAAGCATTTTGCTGAGTTTTCCCGTGTGTTTCTTTCATCTGCAGTACCTGGCACTTTCAGGGCAAACGTTGTGAAAAACAGTCTCATATGGCCAGGAACGGTGAAATTTTACCGTTTGAGCTGAAATGACAGCTTTGCATCAAATATGTTGCTGGCGTCAAAATAAGACTTTTTCCAGCATGGAAACACTATTTTACATTAGAAGAAGCATTTTGCTGAGTTTTCCCGTGTGTTTCTTTCATCTGCAGTACCTGGCACTTTCAGGGCAAACGTTGTGAAAAACAGTCTCATATGGCCAGGAACGGTGAAATTTTACCGTTTGAGCTGAAATGACAGCTTTGCATCAAATATGTTGCTGGCGTCAAAATAAGACTTTTTCCAGCATGGAAACACTATTTTACATTAGAAGAAGCATTTGGCAGAGTTTTCAAGTATGTTTCTGTGATTTGTACTGTGTGGCATTTTCAGGGCACACGCTGTGTCCCAGACACACGGAGAATGGCTGGAAACGCTTAAAACGGCAAGTTTCAGTCAGTTAGTGCTGAAATGAACGGTGTGTCTAAAATATGTTGCTGGCGTCAAAATAAGACTTTTTCCAGCATGGAAACACTATTTTACATTAGAAGAAGCATTTTGCTGAGTTTTCCCGTGTGTTTCTTTCATCTGCAGTACCTGGCACTTTCAGGGCAAACGTTGTGAAAAACAGTCTCATATGGCCAGGAACGGTGAAATTTTACCGTTTGAGCTGAAATGACAGCTTTGCATCAAATATGTTGCTGGCGTCAAAATAAGACTTTTTCCAGCATGGAAACACTATTTTACATTAGAAGAAGCATTTGGCAGAGTTTTCAAGTATGTTTCTGTGATTTGTACTGTGTGGCATTTTCAGGGCACACGCTGTGTCCCAGACACACGGAGAATGGCTGGAAACGCTTAAAACGGCAAGTTTCAGTCAGTTAGTGCTGAAATGAACGGTGTGTCTAAAATATGTTGCTGGCGTCAAAATAAGACTGTTTCCAGCATGGAAACACTATTTTACATTAGAAGAAGCATTTTGCAGAGTTTTCCCGTGTGTTTCTTTCATCTGCAGTACCTGGCACTTTCAGGGCAAACGTTGTGAAAAACAGTCTCATATGGCCAGGAACGGTGAAATTTTACCGTTTGAGCTGAAATGACAGCTTTGCATCAAATATGTTGCTGGCGTCAAAATAAGACTTTTTCCAGCATGGAAACACTATTTTACATTAGAAGAAGCATTTGGCAGAGTTTTCAAGTATGTTTCTGTGATTTGTACTGTGTGGCATTTTCAGGGCACACGCTGTGTCCCAGACACACGGAGAATGGCTGGAAACGCTTAAAACGGCAAGTTTCAGTCAGTTAGTGCTGAAATGAACGGTGTGTCTAAAATATGTTGCTGGCGTCAAAATAAGACTGTTTCCAGCATGGAAACACTATTTTACATTAGAAGAAGCATTTTGCAGAGTTTTCCCGTGTGTTTCTTTCATCTGCAGTACCTGGCACTTTCAGGGCAAACGTTGTGAAAAACAGTCTCATATGGCCAGGAACGGTGAAATTTTACCGTTTGAGCTGAAATGACAGCTTTGCATCAAATATGTTGCTGGCGTCAAAATAAGACTTTTTCCAGCATGGAAACACTATTTTACATTAGAAGAAGCATTTGGCAGAGTTTTCAAGTATGTTTCTGTGATTTGTACTGTGTGGCATTTTCAGGGCACACGCTGTGTCCCAGACACACGGAGAATGGCTGGAAACGCTTAAAACGTCAAGTTTCAGTCAGTTAGTGCTGAAATGAACGGTGTGTCTAAAATATGTTGCTGGCGTCAAAATAAGACTGTTTCCAGCATGGAAACACTATTTTACATTAGAAGAAGCATTTTGCAGAGTTTTCCCGTGTGTTTCTTTCATCTGCAGTACCTGGCACTTTCAGGGCAAACGTTGTGAAAAACAGTCTCATATGGCCAGGAACGGTGAAATTTTACCGTTTGAGCTGAAATGACAGCTTTGCATCAAATATGTTGCTGGCGTCAAAATAAGACTTTTTCCAGCATGGAAACACTATTTTACATTAGAAGAAGCATTTTGCAGAGTTTTCCCGTGTGTTTCTTTCATCTGCAGTACCTGGCACTTTCAGGGCAAACGTTGTGAAAAACAGTCTCATATGGCCAGGAACGGTGAAATTTTACCGTTTGAGCTGAAATGACAGCTTTGCATCAAATATGTTGCTGGCGTCAAAATAAGACTTTTTCCAGCATGGAAACACTATTTTACATTAGAAGAAGCATTTTGCTGAGTTTTCCCGTGTGTTTCTTTCATCTGCAGTACCTGGCACTTTCAGGGCAAACGTTGTGAAAAAACAGTCTCATATGGCCAGGAACGGTGAAATTTTACCGTTTGAGCTGAAATGACAGCTTTGCATCAAATATGTTGCTGGCGTCAAAATAAGACTTTTTCCAGCATGGAAACACTATTTTACATTAGAAGAAGCATTTTGCTGAGTTTTCCCGTGTGTTTCTTTCATCTGCAGTACCTGGCACTTTCAGGGCAAACGTTGTGAAAAACAGTCTCATATGGCCAGGAACGGTGAAATTTTACCGTTTGAGCTGAAATGACAGCTTTGCATCAAATATGTTGCTGGCGTCAAAATAAGACTTTTTCCAGCATGGAAACACTATTTTACATTAGAAGAAGCATTTTGCTGAGTTTTCCCGTGTGTTTCTTTCATCTGCAGTACCTGGCACTTTCAGGGCAAACGTTGTGAAAAACAGTCTCATATGGCCAGGAACGGTGAAATTTTACCGTTTGAGCTGAAATGACAGCTTTGCATCAAATATGTTGCTGGCGTCAAAATAAGACTTTTTCCAGCATGGAAACACTATTTTACATTAGAAGAAGCATTTGGCAGAGTTTTCAAGTATGTTTCTGTGATTTGTACTGTGTGGCATTTTCAGGGCACACGCTGTGTCCCAGACACACGGAGAATGGCTGGAAACGCTTAAAACGGCAAGTTTCAGTCAGTTAGTGCTGAAATGAACGGTGTGTCTAAAATATGTTGCTGGCGTCAAAATAAGACTTTTTCCAGCATGGAAACACTATTTTACATTAGAAGAAGCATTTTGCTGAGTTTTCCCGTGTGTTTCTTTCATCTGCAGTACCTGGCACTTTCAGGGCAAACGTTGTGAAAAACAGTCTCATATGGCCAGGAACGGTGAAATTTTACCGTTTGAGCTGAAATGACAGCTTTGCATCAAATATGTTGCTGGCGTCAAAATAAGACTTTTTCCAGCATGGAAACACTATTTTACATTAGAAGAAGCATTTGGCAGAGTTTTCAAGTATGTTTCTGTGATTTGTACTGTGTGGCATTTTCAGGGCACACGCTGTGTCCCAGACACACGGAGAATGGCTGGAAACGCTTAAAACGGCAAGTTTCAGTCAGTTAGTGCTGAAATGAACGGTGTGTCTAAAATATGTTGCTGGCGTCAAAATAAGACTGTTTCCAGCATGGAAACACTATTTTACATTAGAAGAAGCATTTTGCTGAGTTTTCCCGTGTGTTTCTTTCATCTGCAGTACCTGGCACTTTCAGGGCAAACGTTGTGAAAAACAGTCTCATATGGCCAGGAACGGTGAAATTTTACCGTTTGAGCTGAAATGACAGCTTTGCATCAAATATGTTGCTGGCGTCAAAATAAGACTTTTTCCAGCATGGAAACACTATTTTACATTAGAAGAAGCATTTGGCAGAGTTTTCAAGTATGTTTCTGTGATTTGTACTGTGTGGCATTTTCAGGGCACACGCTGTGTCCCAGACACACGGAGAATGGCTGGAAACGCTTAAAACGGCAAGTTTCAGTCAGTTAGTGCTGAAATGAACGGTGTGTCTAAAATATGTTGCTGGCGTCAAAATAAGACTGTTTCCAGCATGGAAACACTATTTTACATTAGAAGAAGCATTTTGCTGAGTTTTCCCGTGTGTTTCTTTCATCTGCAGTACCTGGCACTTTCAGGGCAAACGTTGTGAAAAACAGTCTCATATGGCCAGGAACGGTGAAATTTTACCGTTTGAGCTGAAATGACAGCTTTGCATCAAATATGTTGCTGGCGTCAAAATAAGACTTTTTCCAGCATGGAAACACTATTTTACATTAGAAGAAGCATTTGGCAGAGTTTTCCCGTGTGTTTTCTTTCATCTGCAGTACCTGGCACTTTCAGGGCAAACGTTGTGAAAAACAGTCTCATATGGCCAGGAACGGTGAAATTTTACCGTTTGAGCTGAAATGACAGCTTTGCATCAAATATGTTGCTGGCG